>NC_091977.1:299549473-299650030 GCF_044704955.1 Pristiophorus japonicus | reverse complement strand
CTCGATCACAAACAAGGCCACCTTTTACCCTATTTTGTATCCCACATAATCCACATCCCCCTTTCAACCCCACGCCAGTTGTGCGTCAGATACACTCAAGTCCTTGAGGGAGTGAAGATGGGGGCCATTTCAGGGGAAACAATCAGGGTGGGAACAGGTAAGAGTTTCATGGAGGACAAGGGCAGCAAAGGTGGGGGAGAAAAACCGACAGCTGCAAAAGTATCGTGACGAATGGAGGGCCAAAAGCGAGACATACTATGCGCCCAAGTTTCGAGCCGCGCCTAGAACGGCGCAGTCCCGACCTGGACGCCCATTTTTCGCGCCACAAACTGCGCCTAAAAAAAGCCTCCGTATTCTCCACCTCCCTGCAGGTCCTCTGGCCCTAGGTGCAGCACAGCAGGAGCTGTAGGGGGCGGAGCTAGGTCCCTGTGCTGAAAACAGTGCCGGGACCTCTGCACATGCACGCTACAGTGGGCACGCAAGTGCAGTAGCTCCAGGCGCCCGAAACTGTGTGGGATGGGCCCGAAGCACGAAGCCCATAGCCCTGGCCGAATGGCCTCACTGGGGCTGCGTGAATAAGGCTCCTCCCACGGCCAGCTCCTGCTTCCTCCCGACCCGACTCGACTCCCGCTTCCGGACCGGACCCGACACCCACCCCCCCCCCCCCCGGACCGGACACCCGCTCCCCCGGACTGGACACCCGCTTCCCCCCCCCCCGACCGGACCTCCCTCTCCCTCCCTCCCCGAACCAACCTCCCTCCCACCACCACCCCGACCCGAACCAACGCCACCGACCTGTAAATCTGGTGCTGGGGACGGGCCCTGCCCGTTCAGCCTCCCTCCCCCTTCTCCTTCCCCCCCAAATCTCCTTCCCCCCCGCCCCCCATCTCCTTTCTCCCCCCCCCATCCCTCCCCCTTCCCCCCAATCTCCTTCCCCCCCCACCGCCAATCTCCTTCACCCCCTTCTTCCCCCCCCCTCCACCATCCCTCTCCCTTCTCCCCCATCCCTCTGCTCCCCCGCTCTCTCCCTCTACCCCCCTCCTCTCGCTGTCAGAAACTCAGACACTGACAGACAGAGAATGAGAAACATACAGGCAGACAGAGAGATAGAGACACTGACAGAGACACACTGAGGGGGGCATCCCAGCACGCTGTTGGAGGGCTCCCGGTGCTGCAGTCGGTAAGTAGAAAATGTTTTATTTATTGATTAAAAAAAAAAAATTATTTCTTATTAATTTTTTTTGGTTGATTTATTGGTTGATTTATTGATGTATTTATCATTTATTATTGATGATGGCTCTTTATTTGTAAAACTGAAGTGTTTAATGTTTGTAAACTTCCCTTTAAACACCACCCCCCCACCATTCCCTACGCCTGATTTGTAAACTGCGCCTGATTTTCTAAAGTGTAGACAAGGTTTTTTCGAGCGTACAAAAATCTTCACTTACCCCATTCCAAGTTAGTTTGGAGTAAGTTTTCACTCACGAAACTTTGAAATCAGGCGTAAGTGGCCGGACACGCCCCCTTTTGAAAAATAAATTCTGTTCCAAAGTGAAACTGTTCTAACTGACTAGAACTGGCGCAAACTAAATGTGGAGAATTCCGATTTCTAAGATACTCCGTTCTACACCAGTTGCTCCTAAAAATCAGGAGCAAATCATGTGGAAACTTGGGGCCATAATGTCCAGTCTGCTAAAAAGAATTAGTATCGTCAGTAGGGCCCAAGTTTCAACTGGATTTGCTTCTATTTTTTGGGGGGAGTATCCTAGAAATTGCAATTCTCCAAATAATGGGCCCAAGTTTCCACACGCACCTAGAACGGCGCAGTCCCGACCTGGACGCCCGTTTTTCGCGCCACAAAGTGCGCCTAAAAAAATCCTTGGTATTCTCCACCTACCTGCAGATCCTCTGGCCCTCGGCGCAGCCAGCACGAGCTGTGGGGGGGCGGAGCCAGGTCCCTGTGCTGAAAACAGTGCCGGGACCTCTGCACATGCGCGCTACAGTGGGCACGCAAGTGCAGTAGCTCCAGGAGCCGAACTGTGTGGGAGGGGACTGAAGCACGCAGCCCCTAGCCCTGGCTGACTGGCCTCACTGGGGCTGCGTGAATAAGGCTCCTCCCACGGCCAGCTCCTGCTCCCCTCCCCCCGACCAGACCCGACACCCGCTCCCCACTGCCTCCGGACCAGACCCGACACTCGCTCCCCCCCCTGCCTCCGGACCAGACCCGACACCCGCTCCCCCGGACCAGACCCGACACCCGCTCCCCGCACCCCCCCCCCCCGACTGGCGCTCCTGTTCCCCCTCCCCGACTGGACCCGACTCCCGCACTGGATTCTCTCTCTCTCTCTCTCTCTCTCTCTCTCTCGAACCTCCCCGAACCGAACCTCCCCGAACGCCACCTACCTGTAAATCTGGTGCTGGGGACGGGCCCTGCCCGAGGTCTCGGGCCGGCCTGTTCAGCCTTCGGTCCCGAAAGGCCTGCCTGAAGCACTTTCACACAGGTAGGAAGATGGTTTATTTAATCTTTTCTTTGCTTATAAATGTTTATTCAGGTTGGATTTATTTGTATAATATTTGTAGAAGTATAAATAAGGATTTATTGTAGAATTTAATGACTTCCCTTCCCCCCCCCCACCTCGCTCTGGATGCCTAATTTGTAACCTGCGCCTGATTTTTTAAATGTGTAGAACAGGTTTTTTCAGTTCTACAAAAATCTTCACTTGCTCCATTCTACTTTAGTTTGGAGTACGTTTTCACTGTGGAAACTTTCAAATCAGGCGTCAGTGGCCGGACACGCCCCCTTTTGAAGAAAAAATTCTGTTCCAAAGTAGAACTGTTCTACCTGACTAGAACTGCAGAAAAAAAAATGTGGAGAATTGCGATTTCTAAAGATAGTCCGTTCTCCACCAGTTGCTCCTAAAAATCAGGCGCAAATCATGTGGAAACTTGGGCCCATAGTTTGTTCCCGTTTCAGTGAGTTAGTTTAGTTTCATTTTAGTTCAGTTTTTTTTTCCCCCAAGGGGTGGGGGGGGGGGGCGGTGTCCAGCCATTTACGCCTGTTTTGCAAGTTTGAACTGCGAAAAGTTACTTCAAACTAAATTGGAACGGACTAAGTATCCACTTTTGTACGCCAGGAAAACCTTGCGTAGAGTTAAGAAATCAGCGCAGCTAGCCAGAGATTTTTGGCGGTGGGGTTGGGGGGGGCAGGGAAGAGAAGGGAAGAGAGAGCACTAAACACCTTCACTTTTAAAAATAACCACCATCAATAATAAATGATAAATCAATCAATAAATAAAAAAATAAAAGTCCCTACCTCACCTACTGCAGCATTCGGCCAGGGGCGGGAAATCATTCACCCTGCAGCAAAGAAAATCAGACAGCAGCATATCTTCGGCTGCTCGGCCAGGGGCTAGGGGCTGGAAAGCGCTCACCCAGCAGTTCCAACACGTATGCGCAACGCTGCCAGTACTCAGACACGCTGGGCCCAAGCCCCACCCCCATGCCGGCTGTGTCGACACAGCACGTCGATAGCTCCGCCCCCCTGCAGCTCAAGCTGCGCTGTGCCGACTGGAATGGAGGTCTGCTGACAGTTCAGAATAGCGAGGTACTTTTTAGGCGCACTTTTAATTCTAAAAAAAAAATCGCCGCAAGGCTCGGAGGTGCGCCGTTCTAATGAACAGTTCAAACTTGGGCCCTATAAATGGCCAATGCCCTAAAACATGCACACTGTGGAAGCAGTGTTCTAGTTCTAACCTGTGAGGCGGGAAACAGTGGGGAATTAAAGTTTATTGACCGAAACAGAAAAGTTAAACTATCTTTGCCAGGAAACATACATGTTGCAAGAGCAGCTTAGAGTGCTAATTAAATAAGGCAGATCAATGATAAATAGCTCTTATAAATTGGCACACTAAAAGATATACCCACAATGAACAAGAGGATCATGGAAGATCAAAATTGCAGCAAGATAAACATGAATGGAAGTGGGTTTCAGTCTCAAATTGAGAAGATGTTATAGGTACTCTCAAATGGAAAACATGCCATTGAAGACTACCAGTTTTAGACTACCTTTGAACACATTTGGTATTAAAAGATTGATTTGTGGGTAGTTCATTTACAGCACATGACTTTGGCCAGCAATCATACTCACTCATCAGCCAGGCAAATAAAACGCAGCTGGGCCTGGGGGCAGGTGACCCATCCACCTCCACGGTGGTGTGTGGGGGGCCTGACCCATCCACCTCCATGGCACGAACCTGGTATTGCAGTACTTCCAGGAACGGTGCAGTGGCTCTCGGCCTTTTGGCTAAGAGCATTGGCGCAGAGTGATCCTTGATGTGTGCAAGATGACCTCTGGCGTTTGTGATTTGACAAAGAATTGGAAAGATTGGCAACGAAAAATTAAAATGACAATTGAGACGTCTCCCCTGTGCAGCAGCAAGATTAAGTAAGCACTACTCAACACTGATATCAGGGAACTACAGTTTGCAAGGCCAGTAGGGGTTACCAGCAGCACCTTCACTACCTCTTCTCTAATCTTCAAACCTACTCTGGTTATTAGGGGTAATGAAGGAAATGTACATTAACATTAATTTCCAGGAGACAGGCAGGCAAGTCTCAGCCTGAAATAAGATGCAACAATAGATGTGCATTTTGTCAACAAGCTGAAGACACTGAGGAAAAGCTGAACAGTAGCACTAGGCACAATTAATAATGAACCTACAGTAAGTGGGATGATGATGTGAAAGTAAGCATCTTTGAGATTCACTAGTCTCTTGGGCACATTGCCTCAGTGACAAAAGAACATAAGAACATAAGAAACAGGAGCAGGGGCAGGCCATTTGGCCTCTCGAGCCCGCTCAGCCATTCAATAAGATCACGGCTGATCTGATCATGGACTCAGCCCCACTTCCCTGCCCGCTCCCCATAACCCTTTATTGCCTTATCGCTCAAAAATCTGTCTATCTCCACCTTGAATATATTCAATGACCACAGCTTTCTGGGGCAGAGAATTCCATAGATTTACAACCCTCAGAAGAAATTTCTCCTCACCTCAGTTTTAAATGGGCGGCTCCTTATTCTGAGACTATGTCCCCTAGTTTTAGTTTCCCCTATGACTGGAAATATCCTCTCTGCATCCACCTTGTCGAGCCCCCTCAGTATCTTACATGTTTCAATAAGATCACCTCTCATTCTTCTGAACTCCAATGTGTATAGGCCCAACCTACTTAACCTATCTTCATAAGTCAACCCCCTCATCTCCGGAATCAACCGAGTGAACCTTCTCTGAACAGCTTCCAATGCAAGTATATCCTTCCTTAAATACGGAGACCAAAACTGTACGCAGTACTCCAGGTGTGGCCATACCAATACCCTGTACAGTTGTAGCAGGACTTCTCTGCTTTTATACTCTATCCCTCTTGCAATAAAGGCCAACATTCAATTTGCCTTCCTGATTACTTGCTGTACCTGCATACTAACTTTTTGTGTTTCATGCACAAGGACCCCAGGTCCCTCTGTACTGCAGAACTTTGCATTTAAATTATAACTTGCGTTTCTATTATTTCTGCCAAAGTGGATAATCTCACATTTTCCCACATTATACTCCATCTGCCAAATGTTTGCCCACTCATTTAGCCTATCTATGTCCTTTTGCAGATTTTTTGTGTCTTCCTCACACATTGCTTTTCCTCCCATCTTTGTATCATCAGCAAACTTAGCTACATTACACTCGGTCCCTTCATCCAAGTCATTAATATAGATTGTAAATAGTTGGGGCCCCAGCACCGATCCCTGTGGCACCCCACTAGTTACTATTTGCCAATGGGAAAATGACCCATTTATCCTGACTCACTGTTTTCTGTATTTTAGCCAATCCTCTATCCATGCTAATATTTTACCCCCAAGCCCGTGAACCTTTATCTTGTGCAGTAACCTTTGTGTGGCACCTTAAAGAATGCCTTCTGGAAATCCAAATACACCACATCCACTGGTTCCCCCGTATCCACCCTGCTCGTTACATCCTCAAAGAACTCCAGCAAATTTATCAAACATGAAAAGTAGTGCTACCACCTTGATTTTTGCCTTCTTGCGGAATTTATTTAAAGCTCTGAAATCTAGGAAGAGATAGTATCCTACTAATTTGTTGGGAACGAGGAAATATCTTGGAGAAACCATCATTTTCCTGTTCTGGAAGAATTAGCTGAGGTACCATAGCAGTTACCACTGCTTGTCCCAATAGGTGGATATACCGATGGCTGAGGCAGACAATCGAGGGTTTCTCAGACAATCAGACTGGATTACTTAAAACTACAGAGCATTAGCCTGAAATGCAATAAGGTATGCAGAAACAACCTCAGCAAACGGGGCAAAACAACTGAAAAATATGCTGGGTTATAGGCCATGTATTTGTCCACGAAGCGAAAGGATCTCTTAAGTCCACTGGCTCTTCGGAGATCAAGCATTTGAAGATGTCAAACTTTGAAAATGGAACACATTGAAACAAGAAATTGACAACCCTGAAGTATTACCTAAAGATCTATTTCCTCTTAATTCAGATTTTCCAATTTGCACAAATACAGTGAGCACAGACATGCACTTGATTCATTTCCCATTATTTGCTGCATCAAGAAGCAGCTGTGGCAAGGGGAGAGAAAATCAGAACGAAAAGACACACTTCGGCAGTCTCTGAAAACCAATTGAAGTGGCCTGCTTTGGCAGTGGCTGGAGGTTTGCTGGGTGCCAAACGTCTTGGCTGCAGGCATTAGGCCAGACAGGAGGAAAGGAAATAAAAAATAGAAGGGAAAATATTTGCACAAATACAGCCCCATGAAAAATAAGTTTTAAAAAATTGTAGATTTTAATGAGCGATTTAACTAAGTTTTAATGGAGTTATTTTACAACTCATTGTAAAATTCCAAATAATTGTATGGTAATTTCTGGGCCTCTAAAATCGCTTCCATACAAATCTCATTGGCCCAGAATTTCCTAGAGACCTGTAGTACATCAACATTTTACGACATAAAAGTTCCAGGACATTATAGCGTAAGTAACTTACTCCATTACTTAAGACACGCCATAATTTCCTAGCATTTTTGCGCTGCCCCGCTGAGACACTCATCAAAACATTTAAATTAATTATAATAACTCCATCCCATTAATATCAATGGTGATCGTAAATTTGATGGATTAACACTACTTTGATCACCACTGACAGTTAGTCTGCTACAGAAATGCACTGCTGGGCTCACTGTGTTTGGTATAACAGGAATAGGAAAAAAACACAAATATTTTGATTTTAAATGCAGAATATTGATGTAAATAAACCTATATTTGAATTAATTAGCTCAAATGATAAGGTCTATACTTTGCAATAAATTGAATTGTATTGAAGAGACTACTTAAAAAAAACTATTATCTTCCAGAGCAGCAGGTCTGACAAAGGTGGCTCATGATGGAAACAGCTCATTCGGGATTTTCATTTCTACAAGCGATCACAGGCAAGGAGAATATTGCTTTTGCACCTCTAATTACTTTTAGTAGCCCAGTAAAATGCTCATGCCTTCTATTTAAACTCATAACTATTTCATTGTGTTGCATTTTATTTAGACCACGCCCTCTCAATTTTACAGATACATTGGCCCCGATTGCCTCTGACCTGAAACATTTCTATGAAGGTACCTAGTGGTCAGGGAGGAGCGTGGGATTCCATTGGGGAGGCCTTCTCTTCCCGCGCTGCAATGCGTACACCTGTCCTCCAGGTTCCCACGCAGAAGATACAGTCACATTTAACTGCTCAGCCAATCAGGTACTGTATCCCACAGCTTTCTCATTAATAGCAATGAGAACTCCGTATCTACGGGTTCTCATTGCTATTAGAGAAAAAAAAACAAAGACACTTATCACATGTAATAAAAAATAAAAAACACACCTCACAATTAAAATTAATTGAAATTAAAAAATTAATATCCAAGAGAGAAAAAATTTCCGAGTTTTTAAAAAGGTTTTTTTAAAGTTATGGTTAAAAATAAATGTAACAGTGGGCAGGGTTTTTAAAAATGTCTTTAATTTAATAATATTTTTGTATGTTTTCAAACTCTTACGCTTGTAAAAGTAGGCTATGTGCCTGCTTTTATCAGGCGCAAGAATTTTGCAGACATTTGCTGGGCAAGATATGGGTAAATACCGCAATCTTGCCCTTGCAAATTTCCTCGCTCCAGAGATGCGGAGGATCGTACGGATCCGGGGAGGCCGAAATTTCAGGGCCGCCGGAATTTCAGGGCCATTGTACTTAACACATTCACCTTCAGAAATCTGGCCATAGCAGTAAGGAAGTGGCTGATTAGGTGAATCAGATTTAAATTGATGGGTAAAAGTAGCAAGTCTGTGCTTGTCCTTGTGTAACTGCAGCAGCTCAGCTCCATTCATTTCTGTCACTGATCAACATAGGTCAATTTCAAGCCCACCCAAACAGCACTCTGAATGGACAAAATAGTTAATGAAACGTTGCTGGAGACTACATGCAACGTTTCATTGGCTGTTTGATTGTCAATCGTGTGCACCGAGGCATCCTGCCTCCTAGGGAAATTTTCTATGATCACATTATTTACTATTTATACAATATTCAGTAACTTGTCAGTTGCATTGATTTATATTGCTATATTTCACTTGTTTAAAACAAAGCCACAGAGAGCTGTATATACTGATGAAACTCCTAAATAATGCAAGATTGTTCGGCACTGAATTCCAGGGCACTGAATTTAAGTAGTAATACAATGCATATTTTCATCAGGTAATTTGTTTTATTAAATCCAAGTAGAATAGTTAATGTGTGTTAGTTCAACGGTTGCACAAAGCATTTCCTTTTACTACAGTTCTTTTTGAGGTGAACTGTTTCAGGAGAAAATACTTGGTGCCTTTGCCCTTTCCCAATGCTGCAGAGATATTCATTGGCAGCACTGCTGGAGTTGCCACAATGTTCGCTGCAACGTGTTCCAAGCAAATTTTGGCGTAAATTTGCCACTGGAGGAACAGGGAGCACAATAGTCCAACTTAGAATCATAGAAATTTACAGCACGTAAGGAGGCCATTTCGGCCCATCGCATCCACGCCAGCCAACCAAGAGCTATCCAGCCGAATCCCACTTTCCAGCTCTTGGACCGTAACCCTGTAGGTTACGGCACGTGAAGTGCCCATCCAAGTTTTTTTTTAATGCGGTGAGAGTTTCTGCCTCTACTACCTTTTCAGGCAATGAATTCCAGACCCCAGCACCCTCTGGGTGAAGAAATCTCCCCTCATATCTCCTCTAAACTTCCCCCCCAACTACTTCAAATCTATGCCCCCTGGTTGTTGACCCCTCTGCCAAGGGAAACAGGTCCTTCCTATCCACTCTATCCAGGCCCCTCATAATTTTACGCACATCAATCAGGTCTCCCCTCAGTCTCCTCTGATCCAAAGAAAGTAGACCCAGCATCTCCAATCTTTCCTCATAGCCAAAATTCTCCAGTCCAGGCAACATTCTTGTAAATCTCCTCTGCACCCTTTCCAGTGCAATCACATCTTTCCTGTAATGTGGTGACCAGAACTGCACACAGTACTCCAGCTGCGGCCTAATCAGTGTTTTATACAGTTCAAGCATAACCTCCTTGCTCCTGTATTCCATGCCTCGACCAATAAAGTCCATATGTCTTCTTAACCACCTTATCTACCTGGCCTGCTATCTTCAGAGATCTGTGGACCTGCAACTCCAAAGTCCCTTTGTTTGTTTATAGTGTTCAGCGCAATATCACCATTGCAGCAATTTTCTCAATGCGCCAATCCATTCAAATATTCATAGGAGCTGAGGCATAGCCTGCAACACACACTTCCTCCAATTCCAATATCTGAACTGAATGTCACACATTTTGACAATAGTTAACAAACACGTTAAATATCACGCCATGGTTGCATACTGATTCTCAACTTTTAAATGTGCATGTCTAAGTAAGTATATATGTGCACAATATAGCCTAACATTATGAGAGCACAGGAATGGTGATGACTAGCCCACTAATTACAAGTACAATGTCCACATGTAATCTTTTCCTGCAATCATGAAGTTGCGTGCGTTATTAAAACTAAACAATAAAACAAGACCTAGTTTAAATTCTCCATACAATACATTGGTAGTAGAACTGAACATTAATCACAAGGTTCAGATAGATTACTGAAGAATCAATTAACTGGAACTGCTACAATGAAGTCATCATCATAGGCAGTCCCTCGGAATCGAGGAAGACTTGCTTCCACTCTAAAAATGAGTTCTTCGGTGGCTGCACAGTCTAATAAGAGAACCACAGTCTCGGTCACAGGTGGGACAGATAGTCGTTGAGGGAAAGGGTGGATGGGGAGTCTGGTTTGCCGCACGCTCCTTTCACTGTCTGCGCTTGATTTCTGCATGCTCACAGCGAGGAGACTCGAGGTGCTCAGCACCCTCCTGGATGCACTTCCTCCACTTAGGGTGGTCTTTGGCCAGGGACTCCCAGGTGTCAGTGGGGTGTTGCACTTTATCAGGGAGGCTTTGAGGGTGTCCTTGTAACGTTTCCACTGCTCACCTTTGGCTCGTTTGCCATGAAGGAGTTCCAAGCACTGAAGAAATACCACCAACGATGTCGCCACAAGATCCTGCAAATTTCATGGGAGGACAGACGCACCAACGTTAGCGTCTTCGACCAAGCCAACATCCCCAGCATTGAAGCACTAACCACACTTGAATCAGCTCCGCGGGGCAGGCCACATAGTTTGACACGACAATGAAGTATCAGGGCATTGATTATACTATCACAGCTTTTAAATATACAGTTCTAAGTGAGCTACATGACTTTTAACCACAAATATGCACAACATTGCTAGACATTAAGTAGGAATAGACATAATACTGGAATATTTATCAAGGGTTCACTTTAAGGAGAGCTAGGCCCCGAAATGCACAGTGGCTCAACTGCCCGCCCTGACATAGATTCGGCCCAGGAGGTTTTGCAGCATTGTGGGCCACCGCCAACTCTCGTAGCGGTGTGGGGCTTGCTGCAGTAGTGATGCACTAAAAGTGCGCACCGCTGTCGCTATGCCCCCGGACCCATTTTCAGCGTGAAGAAGCGGGCCCATCAGCTGACTGTGCCCCCGCCAGCTTTTAGGGCCGATGCAGAGTGGAGGAGATCTTGGAGCCATGGGAGTGGAGAGAGACAAGGTAAGATCCAAACCTGAGGATGGGTCAAAAGCTCCCCGGAGTCCTTGAAGTAATAGCAGCTGAGTCGGTCTCACAGAGAAGTCCAGTAAGAGATCATCTGGGGGAGATCCGCGAGCTTCAGACGGGGCGAGATCCCAGAGCCAGCTCCGTATTGCTCAGCAACAAGTCCAGGAGCCTCTTCAATGGACCAGAGGAGTTCAGCACAGAATCCACACTCATGGGGAGGGAGAGAGGGTGAGAGAGAGACATGGAGGGGGAAGGGAGCAAAAGAGAAAGGAGAAAGAGATAGAAGTAAGCAAAGGGAATGAGAAAATGTTATTGGGAGAGAAAGAGAGAGAGAGAAGTGGGGGGGGGAAACGAGAGAGAGAGAGAGAGAGAGAGAGAGAGAGAGAGAGAGAGAGAGATTCACAGCGAAAATTGTAATCTCAATCCAGGGGCTCAGACGGGAAACGTCGCCCCGGTTCAGCATTCCGAGCGATAACAAATGGGAATCTGTTCCGCCGCTCCAGGCTAGATCCAAGGTCGTCCCATTCTTTGTCATCGAACTACGGTACACATACAACACTTTCGTCTGCGCACACTCGGAGGCCAAACTCTAAGCCATCATCAACACCTTCACCGAGGCGTACAAAAGCATAGGCCTTACACTAAACATCCGTAAGACAAAGGTCCTCCACCAACGTGACCCCGCCACACAGCACAGTCCCCCGGTTATCAAAAGCCACGGTGAGGCCCTGGACAATGTGGACTTTTTTTCCACACCTCGGGAGCCCACTATCAGCAAGACAGACGTCGATAACGACGTCCAACACCACCTTCAGTGTGCCAGCTCAACCTTCGGTCACCTGAGGAAGAGAGAGTTTGAAGACCAGGACCTCAAATCTGGCACCAAGCTTATGGTCTACAGGGCAGTAGTGATACCCGCCCTCCTATATGGCTCAGAGATGTGGGCTATTTCCAGCAGACACCTCAAAGAACTGGAGAAGTACCACCAATGCTGCCTCCGCAAGATCCTGCAAATCCATTGGGAGGATAGACTCGCCAAGGTCAGTGTTCTCGCTCATCCCCAGCATCGAAACACTGACCACACTCGATCAGCTCTGCTGAGCGAACCACATCGTCTGCATGCCGGTCACGAGACTCCCAAAGCAAGCGCTCTTCTCGGACCCTCAACACGGCAAGCGAGCCCCAGGTGGGCAGAGGAAATGCTTCAAGGGCACCCTCAAAGCCTCCTTGATTAAGTGAAACATCCCCACCAGTACCTGGGAATCCCTGGCCCAAGACCGCCCAAAGTGGAGGAAGAGCATCCGGGAGGGCGCTGAGCACCCTGTCTCATCACGGAGAGCAACCAGTAACTAAGCGCAGACAGTGGAAGGAGCGTGCTGCAATCCAGGCTCCTCACCCACCCTTTCCTTCAATCATTGTCTGCCCCACCTGTGACAGAGACTGTAATTCCTGTATTGGACTGTTCAGTCACCTGAGAACTCACTTTTAGAGTGGAAGCAAGTCATCCTCGACTTTGAAGGACTGCTTATGATGATCTTACGAGTGCCAAACCTGCGACTTCACCTCAGTGTCTCCCCTGTGGCTGCCTCATGGGTCTGGGAAGGTTGCTGTATTCCCTGTGTGGAAGCTGCAGATGTCCTTCTAGGACGCCCGCGAGCAACTTTGGGCCTGGAAGGGCCGGCTAGAGACTGGTCAACACCCTCCTGGGGCGGGGGGGTTCAGTCTGCCTTGGCTCGGGCAAAACCACGCATGGAGGCACTGGCGGAGTTCCAGGTCTGGGGCAGGGAATGCTGCGAGCCAGAGGGAGCGCATTATCTATATCCTGGCCCGAGGAGCCTGAATAACTCACCAGGGGCGGCACAATACCACCACCACCAATTTGAGGTCGCTCAGGTCGGTGCTGTGGCGCCACATCGGAAGGTCCCCCATAGCCTGTGGTGGACCCAGCCGCGAAAGCAACACTGAGGTCTCGGGGGGGGCATCCAGCTGAGCCTGCATGCGAGCAGCCATAGTCTGAAAGCCACCAGATATGACAGCACTTAGACGCTCCGTCGACTCTTGCAGAGCTGCGGCCATCCTCTCCAAAGCAGCACCGATACGCTCGTTCCCTCGCGCCTGTGCTGCAATGGCATCGGCCACATCACCCTCAGGGTGAATTTCCCTTGGGAATAATGCCCCAATTAAGACTGCAAACTTTCAGGTTTGAAGGGCTAATAAGATTGGAACACTTTTTGTGTGGTCAAAAAGCTGAATTTGGATCCAATGGCCACCACAAACTTTGTGGCGCTAATCGGGAAAAAAATGTCTCACCACCACTAGCTTTCTGACTGCACTGAATTTCAGCCCCCAAATCTCCTCTACTAACTACTGTATATAATTGAGCTTCATCCGAAAGCAGGGAGAGAGATTAGTAATAACAATTTGACATAAATTAGGTGTCACTACATCTGTGAATAATCTTATCCAAACAGCATTAAATGTCAAAGTACAGACTCTGCATTACTAAACAATAACTTGCATTTCTATACTGCCATTAATGTTATTAATTTTCCAAGGCACTACAAGAGGACAAAGTGACACCAAGCAAGGATTAGGAGGAAAGACCAAAAAATGATCAAAAAGACAGCCTTTGAGAAGGCTTCTAATGCTGAGAGTAGTAGCAAGACAGGAGTTTAGAGAGAACTCCAGAAAATAGAGCCAACTTAGCTAAAGGGTCTATGGCTAATGATGCACAGAGGGGATTATATAAAAAGACTAGAATCAGAAGCCCAAAGGACACAAATGGTCACATTCACAATATTCACTAAACTGTGAAATGGACAGAACTAAGATACACTTATGCTTTCATTATATTTAGGTTTTCATACCACTACAATTTTAACTGTGCCCAAATATCCTTGTAAACAGAGGCTAATTTATTACTGCTGCCAACGACGTATGTTCCCATTGACACTGATCAAAACTAAAGGCGCAGTGTAGGTCAAATCCAGTATTGCACAAACCAATATTTCAGCATTCACTGCATACCAATGCAGTGCATTGTGTAGCGCATGTCTGAAAATCATCCAAATTTTGAATGATGACATAGTGCCAGTTATGATTTGTCCAGTCATAAAATAGGACCAATTCTTATTTGGTGTACTGGTATAAATTACACGATGGGAAAATTCAGGCTTCGACCAATTTGCTTTAATGCTTTTGAATGAACAGCTCAACTTGCTCCAAACACAAATCCAAAACCAGTCCTTCATGTGTTATATCTTCAGACATATTTGAAGTTTAGATGGGCAAAATGTACAAATGCACTTGTGTGCGCTTCTTGCAGTTTAAGTAGAAATAACACTAACATTTCACACCTCATCTTTATGTTTCACTAACACTGCCACAGTTGTGGAGAAGAATATTCTGCAATGAGCATTCTACATGATCTTTGAAGAATCAATTTATCAAAGCTCTATACTTTTCAAATTGATCTACATGGTCTGCGCCACGAGTTCGGGAAAGCATTTCAAAATACAATATTCGACTTATCCCACAAGTATTTTTTTTTAAATGAATATTCACTCATGAAGTACCTTCACTAGCAAGTACTTCCTCGATGGTTCCTACCTTTAACTACGTCGCTCCACGATTTTTATCACACAAAGGCTTACTGGATTGTGGAATGCATTACTGCAAATGACTATTGAGAGTCCTTATTGCACTCACTAAACCAAAACTCAAGCCAACTTTAGTAAATAGATTCCTGCATCTTTTAATAAGAAATAGGAGCACGAGTAGGCCATTTGGCCCCTTGAGCCTGTCCGGCATTTAATATCATGGCTGAGCTGATCTTGGCTCAGCTCCACTTCCCTGCCCACTCCCCATAACCCTTCACTCCCTTTTCATTCAAAAATCTGTATATCACTACCTTAAATATATTCAATGACCCAGCCTCCACAGCTCTCGGGGCCAGAGAATTCCACAGTTTTACAACCCTCAGAAGATATTCCTCCTCATCTCAGTTCTAAATGGGAGACCCCTTATTCTTAAATTTTGCTCCCTAGTTCTAGATTCCCCCACGAGTGGAAACATCCTCTCTGCATCTACCTTGTTGAGCCCCCTCCAATGAGTATAGGCCCAACCTGCTCAACCTTTCTTCACAAGTCAACCCCTTCATCTCAGGAATCAACCGAGTGGATCTTCTCTGAACTATAAGGAGACCAAAACTGCACGCAGTACTCCAGGTGTGGTCTCACTAATAACTTATACAGTTGTAGAAGGACTTCCCTGCTTTTATACTCTATCACTCTTGCAATAAAAGCCAACATTCCATTTGCCTTCCTGATTACTTGCTTTACCTGCACATTAACTTTTTGTGTTTCATGTACAAGGACCCCCAGGTCCTTCTGTACTGCAGCATTTTGCAATCTCTCTCCATTTAAATAATAACTTGCTTTTTTATTTTTCTGGCAAAGTGGATAACCTCATACTTACCCACATTATACTCGCATCTGCCAAATGTTTGCCCACTCACTTAGTCTGTCTATATCGTTTTGCAGATTCTGTGTGTCCTCCTCATAATTTGCTTTCCCACCCAGCTTTGTATCATCAGCAAACTTGGCTACATGACACTCAGTCCCTTCATCCAAGTCATTAATATAGATTGTAAATAGTTGAGGACCCAGCACCGATCCCTGCAGCACCCACTAGTTACCGTTTGCCAACCGGAAAATGACCCATTTATCCCGACTCTCAGTTTTCTGTTAGTTAGCCAATTCTCTATCCATGCCAATATATTACCCCCAACCCAGTGAACTTTTATCTTGTGCAGTAACCTTTTATGTGGCACCTTATCAAATGCCTTCTGGAAATCCAAATACACCACATCTGCTGATTCCACCTTATCCACCCTACTCGTTATATTCTCAAAGAACTCCAGCAAATTTGTCAAACATGATTTCCCTTTCATAATAATAAATAAAAAATAATAATAATAACAACAACAACTTTTATTTATATAGTGCCTTTAACATAGTAAAACATCCCAAGGCGCTTCACAAGTGTTATAAGACAAAACAGATAAATTTGACACCGAGCCACAAAAGAATTAAGGCAGATGACCAAAACTTTGTTCAAAGAGGTAGGTTTTAAAGAGCATCTTAAAAGGAGGAAAGAGAGGTAGAGAGGTGGAGAGGTTTAGGGAGGGAATTCCAGAGTGTAGGGCCCAAACAGCTGAAGGCACGGCCACCAATGGTTGAGCAGTTATAATGAGGGATGTTCAAGAGGCCAGAATATGAGGAGCACAGACATCTTGTGGGGTTGTGAGGCTGAAAAAGATTACAGAGATAGGGAGGGTCAAGGCCATGGAGTGATTTGTAAATAAGGATGAGAATTTTGAAATCGAGGCGTTGTTTAACCAGGAGCCAATGTAGATCAGAAAGCACAGGGGTGATGGGTGATTATGACTTGGTGTGAGTTAGTACAGGGGCTGCCGAGTTTTGGATGAACTCAAGTTTACGTAGTGTAGAATGTGGGAGGCCGGCCAGAAGTGAGTTAGACTAGTCAAGTCTAGAGGTAACAAAGGCATGATTGAGGGTTTCAGCAACAGAAGAACTGAGACGGGGTGGAGGCAGGCAATGTTACGGAGGTGGAAAAAGGCGGTTTTCGTTATGCTGCGGATGTGTGGCTGGGAACTCATTTCAGGGTCAAATATGACACCTAGGTCTTGTTCACCCTCAGATTGATGCTAGGGAGGGGGATGGAGTCAGTGGTTAGGGAACGCAGTTTATGGCAGGGACCAAAGATAATGGCTTCGGTCTTCCCAATATTTAATTGGAGAACATTTCTACTCATCCAGTACTGGATGTCGGACAGGCAATCAGACAATTTAGATACCAAGCGGGGTCGAGAGAAGTGGTGGAGAGGTAGAGCTGGGTGCCGTCAACGTACATGTGGAACCCGACTCCATGTTTTTGGATGATATCTCCAAGGGGCAGCATATAGATGAGAAATAAGAGGGGCCAAGGACAGATCCTTAGGGGACACCAGAGGTAATGATGCAGGAGTGGGAAGAGAAGCCATCGCATAAGATTTTCTGGCTACGATTAGATAGATAAGAATGGAACTGGCGAGTGCAGTCCCACCTAGCTGGACGGTAATGGAGAGGCGTTGGAGGAGGATGGAGTGGTCAACTGTGTCAAAGGCTGCAGGCAGGTCCAGAAGGACGAGGAGGGATAGTTACCTTTATTACACTCAAAGGATGTCATTTGTGACTTTGATGAAAGCCATTTCAGTACTGTGGTAGGGGCAAAAACTAGATTGAAGGGATTCAAACATAATGCTGACTCTGCTTGAGTGCGTTATGCTTTTTGAAATGTCCTGCTACTGTTTCCTTAATAATGGACTCCAGCATGTTCCCAACAACAGATGTTTGGCTAACTGGTCTATAGTTTCCCGCTTTCTGTCTCCTTCCTTTTTTTTTTAAATAGGGCCGTTATATTTGCTGTTTTCCAATCCGTTGGGACCTCTCCCAAATCCAGGGAATTTTGGTAGATTTCAACCAATGCACCCATTATCTCTGTAGCCACTTCTTTTAAGACCCTAGGATGCAGGCCATCAGGTCCAGGGGACTTGTCCAATTATTTTACCGAGTACTTTTTCTTTAATGATAATGATTGTTTTAAGTTCCCCTCCCCCCTATAGCCCCTTGATTATCTATTATTGGGATGTTTTTAGTGTCCTCAACCTGAAGACCGATACAAAATATTTGCTCAAAGTCTCGGCCAATTCCCTGCCCCTCATTATTAATTCCCCAGTCTCATCCTCTTCTTAGGGACCAATGTTTACTTTAGCTACTTTCTTCCTGTTTATAGACCTGCAGAAGCTCTTACTATCTGTTTCTTTATTTCTTGCTAGTTTACTCTCATAATCCATCTTCTTCTCTCTCTATATTTTTTTTTAAGTTGTCCTTTGCTGTTTTTTAACATTTTCCTCTGGCCTCCCATTAATCTTGGCAACATTGTATGCCATTGTTTTCAATTTGATACCATCCTTTAGATCATAAGCAATAATATATCTGGATATGAATTAAATTATTTAGGCCTTTATAATTGTTAGAATCCTACAAATAGCATTCTTGTACACCTGCTCATTTGAACATGGCACTATATAAAATATCATATATTTAAGTTCAATCAGTACAACACCTAACAAGTATACTCCACAGTACAAGTAGTAAAATAGGGCTGTCTGTAATTGTGCTGACATGATACTCCTCTGGAATGGGAAAATCGAGTTACTCTTCTCCACTGGTAGTTCTGATCTCAGCCTAGTTAATCGTCAAATGGGGACAAGATGCTTTCTCCCACTGATATAATAATCAAAAGCATTCAAACTATGCCCACTATATACGGTGATTCAAAACCCAGTTCAAAACCATCACTGTCCAAAAACCTGACAGGCTACCTGCCATCCTCCTCAGGTGAAAGAATGATGTATGGCACAGGTAGGTACAAAGGATCAATTTGATCTTTTGTTAAAATGTACAAATAAAGACTTGGGCATTAACATCCACATTTTCTTGAAGAACCCTGTTCAACCAATTGATTGAGGAAAGGCACGGCCTAAGGCCCTGCAGCCACCTCAATTCTGCACCAATAGCAACTCTCAAACGCTGGGTCAGAGATGGAGAACGCTGTCAGAGGTGGAGAAAAAACCAAGAGGAAAAGCCAACTGTTAAAACTTTATAATCTTTATCAACCACGACGCAAAAACTGAAAGATCACCAACGCTGAACAATATGAACGGCATGAATCACAGATAAAGAAAACGGGGAATAAACTAAACCGGGAAAATGCGATTTGTAATTGCTGCACAGCTTATGTATGACGATGACAGAAAATCCCACGGAGGCTGCAGTTTAATATGCAAGAGTTGGACAGTATGGAAACATTGACGTTCCCGCAAACATTGGAATAATAAAATTGGCTAGTCCTTAGCCAACATATTACAGCAACACAAACGCCGTGGTATAAATCTGCCTTCCGCCAGCTTTGCCAAAAAACATGGGGAAAAAATGCAAGCCTTTTGCTGACACACACACACACACAACTATTAAAATAATGAGGAAAGGGCAAGGCGTGTTCCAAGTTTGTCTGCACATCTCTGATCTGAATCGAGTCATGTAATATTCCACAACACACAGCAAAAAAAATAAAACCCAATGAAAATATGGTTCGAATTAAAAGGGATGCGGATGAGAGGGAGGGGGAACAGGAGGAGGAGGGTGGTGCTGGGGCTCAGAGAGACGGGCTTTAATAAAGCGTTTGCTGGCAGCCCGAGAGGCAACGACCCCATCAAGCGGCACCAGCATCGCCTGCCACTTCAATTATGCAAGACGGAATACGCAGACTTAAATAGATACAGCAGCAAAGCAGAGAGGGAGGGAAAATCCCGTACATTGAGAGAGGAAGAAACACCGGGATCTGTATGTGTGTGTGATAGATGGCTGCCTTTCTTTAACCCTCTCGCCAGCCCTCTCTTCCTTCCTGTGCGAGTTTTGAGCGCTGTGCATGGCTCGGTCCTTACCTCCTCGAGCAGGGACGCCGTGTTCCTGCAGTTGAGCAGCTTGGTGGTGAAGCTGGACGTGGTCGGCGAGTTGTAATCCTCCGTCGTCTCGGAGATAAACTCCGACACCGAAATTTGATCAGGCATCCTTCACGGCGGCGGCGGCAGGAGAAGACGGGAAAGCCGAGGCGGTGATGATGATGATGGTGGTGGTGGTAGTGGTTTTTAAGAATAGAGAAGTGGGGGGGGGGGGGGGGGGGAGAGAAACAATACGACAGCAGATTAGTCACACGAGTGGACGGCGGCTCCCGTCTCGCAGCGGCCAGCAGCCCAGATACTGCGCTCGCTCCTTCCCTCACGCATGCGCGCCCTGCGCCTCGAGCCCCGCGGTCGGTTGGTTTTCGAGTTGTGTGTGTGGGTCTCGCTTAGGATGGCGGTTGGCTTTTCGCGCCCGCCCGCGCTCCCGAGGACGCAGGTCACGTGGCAAAAATAAGGAAGTGCTCTGCGCATGCGTTGAACGTCTGCCACCCTCCACCGCTCTTTTGATTTGGATTCACAGAATCAGAGTGGTTACAGCGCAGAAGGAGGCCCATTCGGCCCAACTAGCCCGTACTGGCTCTCTGCAAGAGCACCTCAGCTAGTCCCACTCCCCTGCCCTTTCCCGGTAGACCGACAATTTATTTCCCTTCAGGCACTTAACCAATTCCCTTTTGAAAGCCACAATTGAGTCTGCCTCCACCACCCATTTCAGGCAGTGTATTCCAGATCCAAACCACTCGCTGCGTAAAAATATTTTTCCTCATGTCGCCTTTGGTTCTTCTACCAATCACTTTAAATCTGTGTCCTCTGGTTCTCGACCCTTCTGCCAATGGGAACAGTTTCTCTCTATCTACTCTGTCTTCGATCATGCTTCACAAAGGAAGACACAAATAACCTTCCAAATGTACTAGGGGACAGTGGGTCTAGTGAGAAGGAGAAACTGAAGGATATCCTTATTAGGCGGGAAATAGTGTTAGGGAAATTGACGGGATTGAAGGCCGATAAATCCCCGGGGCCTGATAGTCCCAGAGTACTTAAGGAAGTGGCCCTAGAAATAGTGGATGCATTGGTTATCATTTTCTAACAGTTTATCGACTCTGGATCAATTCCTATGGACTGGAGGGTAGCTAATGTAATACCACTTTTTAAAAAAGGAGGGAGAGAGAAAACGGGTAATTATAGACCGGTTAGCCTGACATCAGTAGTGGGGAAAATGTTGGAATCAATCATTAAGGATGAAATAGCACATTTGGAAAGCAGTGACAAGATCGGTCCAAGTCATTATGGATTTATGAAAGGGAAATCATGCTTGACGAATCTTCTGGAATTTTTTGAGGATGTAACTAGCAGAGTGGACAAGGGAGAACCAGTGGATGGGGTGTATTTGGACTTTTAAAAGGCTTTTGACAAGGTCCCGCACAAGAGATTGGTGTACAAAATCAAAGCGCATGGTATTGGAGGTAATGTACTGACGTGGATAGAGAACTGGTTGGCAGACAGGAAGCAGAGAGTCGGGATAAACGGGTCCTTTTCAGAATGGCAGGCAGTGACTAGTGAAGTGCCGCAGGGCTCAATGCTGGGACCCCAGCTCTTTCCAATATACATTAACGATTTGGATGAAGGAATTGAGTGTAATATCTCCAAGTTTGCAGCTGACATTAAACTGGGTGGCGGTGTGAGCTGTGAGGAGGATACTAAGAGGCTGCAGGGTGACTTGGACAGGTTAGGTGAGTGGGCAAATACATGGCAGATGCAGTATAATGTGGATAAATGTGAGGTTATCCATTTTGGGGGCAAAAACACGAAGTCAGAATATTATCTGAATGTCGGCAGATTAGGAAAAGGGGAGGTGCAACGAGACCTGGGTGTCATGGTTCATCAATCATTGAAGGTTGGCATGCATGTACAGCAGGCGGTGAAGAAGGCAAATGGTATGTTGGCTTTCATAGCTAGGGGATTTGAATATAGGAGCAGGGAGGTCTTACTGCAGTTGTACAGGGCCTTAGTGAGGCCTCACCTGGAATATTGTGTTCAGTTTTGGTCTCCTAATCTGAGGAAGGACATTCTTGCTACTGAGGGAGTGCAGCGAAGGTTCACCAGACTGATTCCCGGGATGGCTGGACTGACATATGATGAGAGACTGGATCAATTGGGCCTTTATACATTGGAGTTTAGAAGGATGAGAGGGGATCTCATAGAAACATATAAGATTCTGACGGGACGGGACAGGTTAGATGCGGGTAGATTGTTCCCGCTGTTGGGGAAGTCCAGAACCAGGGGACACAGTCTTAGGATAAGGGGTAGGCCATTTAGGACTGAGGTGAGGAGAAACTTCTTCACTCAGAGAGTTGTTAACCTGTGGAATTCCCTGCCGCAGAGAGTTGTTGATGCCAGTTCTTTGGATATTTTCAAGATGGAGTTAGATATGGCCCTTACGGCTAAGGGGATCGAGGGGTATGGAGAGAAAGGGGTACTGAGGGAATAATCAGCCATGATCTTATTGAATGGCGGTGCAGGCTCGAAGGGCCGAATGGCCTACTCCTGCACCTATTTTCTATGTTTCTATGACACATACCATAAATGCAATTTTTTTCTCTCTCTACCAAACTGATATTTTTTCACTATGAATGATACATTGATGCAGAAATTGCGGTTGAAGGCTTCCGAACTTACCTGGGGGTCCAGGAGAGTCCGAGACTAGCAGTCCTGGGCCTCAACACGAAGGCCTGCATAGAGGCCCACATATCCCAGGGACGCAGGCCCTTCATACATGTCCCTGGGATCACATGGGCCAGCCCAACCAATCAAAGTATATACAGAATCACCATAAGTATGAACGGGAATATCCCCCAAAATACACCAACACTTAAAATATATATATATTTAAAACATCACGTTTAAAACGAATCAAAATGGAATGTCGTTAATTATTTTGAAACATTTTGAAAAATAAATTTACATATTTTAAAAGGTTTAAAAATAAACTTACCTTATTTCTCAGGTTTTTAAATACTTAAATTATTGGGGGGAAAAATTCTGTCCTTTAAAAGTCTTACACTGATAAAAGCAGGCCTTACATTTTCCTACATTACAACCGTGACTACACTTCAAAAGTATTTCTTTGGCTGTAAAGCACTTTGAGATGTCCAGTGGTCATGAAAGGCACTATAGAAAATCAAGTCTTTATTTCTTTCTTACACCTGCTTTTATCAGTCGTAAGAATTACAAGGGACTTTGCTGGGCAAATAGCCCAACTCTACGCCCGCGGAGGCTCTTTCCTTCCAGATGCGGGTGATCTGTCAATAGGATACTTGACAGTCTCTGAATGTGCGCAGAGGCAGGCGTCGTCCGCGTACTGTAGCTCGCGACAGAGGTTGGGGTGGTCTTGGTCCTGGCCTGGAGACAGCGAAGGGTGAACAGCTTCCCACTGGCTCTATAATTTAGTTTCATTCCTGCGGGGAGCTTGTTGACTGTGAGGTGGAGCATGGCAGCGAGGAAGATTGAGAAGAGGGTTGGGGCGATGACATGGATTGGGTCTGTAATGGATCCGTTGGTAAGGATCACGGCCTGCATGTATCATGGAGCAGGCGGAAGATGTCGACGAACTTTTGGGAGCATCCAAAACTGTTATGTATGCAATAAAGGTTCAAACTGAGTACTGTTTAACTAAGCAAGGTACAACCTTGCTTCTGCTTTATTTAGGCCCAAAATGCCTGACTCACAAAATGGCTGGCCTTTTACATCAGAGCAGCACCATGTGCATGCTGCTCAGTGGCCTCCAACAATGACACCATCTGGTGGCTATAAACAGCATGTACATACATGACAAAAATGGAGGAAGATGCTCCATAGACCCTTGCGGTTGACAGTGTCAAAGGCCTTTGTAAGGTCGAAGAAGGCCATGTATAAGGGCTGGAGCTGGTGCTGCTCCCTGCATGGGCCTTATGCTAAACATTCGTAAAACAAAGGTCCTCCACCAGCCTGTCCTCGCCGCATTGCACTGCCCCCCAGTCATCAAGATCCACGGTGCGGCCCTGGACAACGTGGACCATTTACCATGCCTCTGGAGCCTCTTATCAACAAAAACAGACATTGATAAGGAGATTCAACACTGCCTCCAATGTGCCAGCGAGGCCTTCAACTGCCTGAGGAAAAGAGTGTTTGAAGACCAGGCCCTCAAATCTACCACCAAGCTCATGGTTTACAGGGCTGTAGTAATACCCACCCTCCTGTATGGCTCAGAGACATGGACCATGTACAGTAGACACCTCAAGTCGCTGGAGAAATACCACCAACGATGCCTCCGCAAGATCTTACAAATCCCCTGGGAGGACAGACGAACCAACATTAGTGTCCTCGACCAGGCCAACATCCCCAGCATTGAAGCACTGTCCACACTTGATCAGCTCTGCTGGGCAAGCCACATTGTCTGCATGCCAGACACAAGACTCCCAAAGAAGGCGCTCTACTCGGAACTCCTTCATAGCAAATGAGCCAAAGGTGGACAGAGGAAACATTACAAGGACACCCTTAAAGCCTCCCTGATAAAGTGCAACATTCCCACTGACACCTGGGAGTCCCTGGCCAAAGACCATCCGAAGTGGAGGAAGTGCATCCGGGAGGGCGCTGAGCGCCTTGAGTCTCATTGCCGAGAGCATGCAGAAATCAAGCGCAGGCAGTGGAAAGAACGTGCGGCAAACCTGACCCACCGTCCCTTACCCTCAACGACTGTCTGTTCAACCTGTGGCAGGGACTGTGGCTCTCATATTGGACTGTTCAGCCACCTAATTCCAGGAGTGGAAGCAAGTCTTCCTCGATTCCGAGGGACTGCCTATGATGATGATGACTTGACAGATCGCAAGTTCCGGATTTAGGCGGATGCGCAGTGCATGTCTCAACTCGGAACTTGCGGGGCCCCTACAGGTGCATGCACACCTCACACGCACCCGTAGGGGACGCATATTCAGGGCCATTAACTCTGTTTATTTTCCTTTATTGTTTCCTTTCTTTCTCTGTCATGCATGGTGCAGCTTTCTCTCTGGATTTGAGTCTGCTCTCTCGCTCTCTTTTAATATTTTTTTGTTAATTTAACAGTTTATGGCTGAGGATCCTGTGCAATTTGATTCCTTTCAAGTTAACATTTCTTAATTACATCCCATTGATTCAGCATAATTTTATTTTTAGTATGCATACAATAGTTTCTGAAGAGAAAGAAATCATTTTAAAACTATATGGTGTACACAATCACTTTATTTGAGTAAAAGGAGAATTGTATAAATTAAAAGCATCATTTATTATTTTTAATACAAATGAATAAATATTGGTTCTGCTAACTGGTAGTAGCCTATGATTATTTTTGTTTTATAAAAATATAATATCCTTTCAATTAAATGTGACATAATCTGCTATAAACATCAGCTCTTAAAAATTTTGCAACAGAAAATTTGAGTCACTTCCATATGTTCCATTTTGGGAAAAAAACACATGTTCTGTGTACTAAAACAGATGTTTAATCTGCTTCCACCTTTTGCACCATTCAATACTACATGTGCATAATTAACATTAAATAGATACACCAGAAGTAGATTTCAGAATTACCACAATTTTGAGATTCAATTGATCTGTGCACTCAATTCCATTTCTCACCATTATATTCAAATATATTTACTGGAAATGTAAAGACAATTGGGATTGGTGAATCACAAATAATAATTTATTGTGACTCTGCACTGTTTCCTCTGCTGAAGTATCAAGTTTGGTGGGTCTGTGGCATCAGCAGGACCTTCATAGGGAAAGAAAAAGGTACACTTTCACCCCCCAAACAGCTAACTTCAAAAAAGAGAGCTTTGGAAACAGAGTAATAAAGATTGCGTGGAAAGAAGTAAACATAAAATGATAAATCCGACAATCTGTATTGTGAATTATGAGGAAATATGCAGATGAAGCACATGCAGCCTTGGCTCCCAATATGTAAACTTTAAAATGTACATATAAGATTCTTTGCTTTATATTTAACATTTTTTAGGGTGGAAGGGAGACAATTTAGCAATTCTATTATTTCATTAAATCTTGCCATCTTTGGGAGTTTCTATGCACCTCTCTCAGTTGTATGGGGAGACCGTGTCTGGAGTGGGCTGCAGTGTTTTCTGTCATCTTCTCTCGAACAAGCCGTCCAACAAATTAAAAATACAAGGTATTTGTATAACGAAAATAAAAATTAAACAGAAAAAGTACTTTGAACAATATATATAGCTAATAGAAGGGACTAACAACCCCTTTATAGTAGTTGGAAACCAAATTACTTCATTATATTTACTCTATTTGTTATGATGAATATGGAGATTTTGTTGCATTTGATTTATTACAAATCCAGCGGTAGAAGCTGCAAACTTGCATTCTCTTGCTTTCCTTTACACACCACTATAAATTAGTTGCAGAACTAAAAATGTAAACAGTGGCAGCCAAAAGAAAGCATTGCCACTGCCAGCCTTTCAGAATTTTTAAGCCTTCCTGCTCCTGTCCACACATTGTTCAGTGATTTCGCCATCCCGTACTGCTTCAAACCATATCCAGCAACTAAGGTATTTGTTAGTGTTGAAAAAGGCTGACTTTGTTTTAAAAGTGTTGTGTCCTTACACACTACTATGAATTCACACAAGGCACCTTCTGCAGACAAGGTCACTCTGTGACCCTAACCTTTATTCACAGGACCAAGAAGTGATGACCTCCCTTTATATACCTGGATGACCAGGTGAGGAGTGTCTCCCACAAGTTCACCCCCTGTGGTCAAGGTGTGCATTTCTTAGGTATATACGGTATGCAGTGTTGTTACATGAAGGTTACAGTTACATGAAGGTTACATACATGACATCACCTCCCTCCCAACGTCGTATGGGGTCAAAGATTAAGTCTTTCGGGTGGTCGACGCTCTCTCGTGGAGCGCCGCAGTTGGGGCTTTGGTTGTTGAGTCTTGGCATGCGTCTCTGTCACCTGTGGTGATTCCGGCTCATCCGGGCTGGCCGCAGGGACTGTGCATGCTGCTGAAGGTTCTTGTTGCTCTTTCACTGGCGGTGGGTTGGGCAGCATCTCATGATCTTCCTCAGGTTCCTCAGTGTCCATGCTGAACCTTTTTTTTACTTGGTCCAGATGCTTGCGGCATATCTGTCCATTGTTAAGTTTGACCACTATGACCCTATTCCCCTCTTTACCAATTACAGTACCCTCAAGCCACTTGGGCCCCAAAGCGTGATTAAGAACAAACACAGGGTCATTGATTTCTATACATCTCCCCTTTGAGTTAAGGTCATGGCACTCATTTTGGGACTGGCGCTTGACCTCAACAATGTCTGACAGGACTGGATGAATGAGGGACAGCCGAGTTTTAAGTGTACGTTTCATGAGTAGTTCCGCGGGCGGGACTCCCATGAGTGAATGCGGTCGGGACCTATAGGCCAGCAGGAGACGCGACAGACGGCATTGAAGGGAGGGTCCTTGAATCCGGAGCATGCCTTGTTTTATAATTTGGACCGCACTTTCCGCCTGGCCATTGGAAGCCGGCTTGAACGGTGCTGTCCTGACATGTTTGATGCCATTACCCGACATGAACTCCCGGAATTCATAGCTAGTGAAGCACGGGCCGTTGTCGCTAACTAGGATGTCCGGCAAGCCGTGGGTTGCAAAGACGGCACGCAGACTCTCCACAGTGGTGGATGTCGTGCACGAATTTAATATGATGCACTCGATCCATTTCGAGTACGCATCAACAACAATGAGGAACATTTTTCCCATGAACGGGCCCGCGTAGTCTACGTGAATACGTGACCATGGCTTGGTGGATTAGGGCCACGGGCTGAGTGGGGCCTCCCTGGGCGCATTGCCGAGCTGGGCACACCTCGTGTACCTGTGAACACAGTGCTCCAGGTCTGAATCAATTCCTGGCCACTATACATGTGACCGGGCAATGGCCTTCATTAGCACAATGCCTGCGTGCTCGCTGTGGAGTTTCCTGATGAATGCTTCCCTTCCTTTCTGCGGCATGACTACCCGGCTGTCCCATAGTAGGCAGTCGGCTTGGCTGGAGAGCTCATCCATCCGTCTGTGAAACGGTCTGACCTCGGGGCATGCTCCGTGTGCGGGCGCCCAATCCCCAGTCAGGATACATTTCTTAATCAAGGATAGGAGGGGATCTCTGTTGGTCCAGATTTTGATCTGGCGAGCTGTGATGGGGGACCCTGCACTGTCAAAAGCATCGACAGCCACGACCATCTCAGCGCTTTGCTCCGCTGCCCCCTCAGTGGTGGCCAATGGAAGTCTGCTGAGCGCGTCAGCGCAATTTTCGGTGCCTGGCCGGTGCCGTATGGTGTAGTCATGCGCAGCCAGCATGAGAGCCCATCGCTGTATGCGAGCTGACGCATTGGCATTGACAGCTTTGCTGTCTGACAACAGTTCAAGTTTCTAACTCGAACCTTCTGCCAAAAAGGTACTGGTGCATCTTTTTCACCCCGTAGACACATACGAATGCTTCCTTTTCAACCATCCCATATCCCCTTTCTGCTTGGGAGAGCGATCTGGAGGCATAAGCCACAGCTTGGAGTTGGCCCTCATCATTACTCTGCTGGAACATGCGCCCATCCCCACAGGATGATGCATCACATGTCAAAACCAATTTTTTACAGGGGTTGTATAGGGTCAACAGCTTATTAGAACAAAGCAGATTCCGCGCCCGATTGAAAGCCCGTTCCTGACAGTCCCCCCAAAGCCAATCGCAACTCTTACACAGGAGCACGTGTAACGGCTCCAACAATGTGCTTACGTTCGGCAGAAAGTTCCCGAAATAGTTCAAGAGTCCCAGAAATGAACGCAACTCCGATGTGTTGCTGGGCCTGGGTGCACGACGAATCGCCTCCTCCAGGTTGTGGAGGTGTTCCTCGGTGTCTCGACCCGTGATAAGGATGTCGTCCTGAAATATGATTGTTCCAGGGATGGATTTGAGCAGGCTTTCCATGTTCCTTTGAAAGATAGCGGCTGCTGAACGAATGCCAAACAGACACCTGTTGTAGACAAACAGCCCCTTGTGCGTGGTGATGGTGGTCAGTAGCTTGGATTCTTCGGCTAGTTCCTGGGTCATGTAGGCTGAAGTGAGGTCCAACTTGGTGAACAGCTGGCCGCCTGCCAGCGTGGCAAAAAGATCCTCCGCTCTCGGAAGCGGGTATTGGTCTTGTAGTGACACTCGATTGATAGTGGCCTTGTAGTCGCCACAGATCCTGACCGAGCCATCCGTTTTTAGGACAGGGGCGATGGAGCTTGCCCAGTCACTGAATTCAACGGGCGAAATTATGCCCTCTCTTAGCAACCTGTCCAACTCACTCTCAATTTTCTCCCGCATCACATACGGCACAGTTCTGGCTTTATGGTGCACTAGTCTGGCGTCCGGGGTGATGTGTATCACTACTTTGGCACCTTTGAAAGTCCCGACACCAGGTTGAAATAGTGACTCAAATTTCTGTAGGACCTGTGAGCATGAACTTCACTCCACAGATGAAATGGTGTGCACATCCTCCCATTTCCAGTTCATCTCGGCGAGCCAGCTCCTCCCCAAAAGTGTGGGACCATTTCCCGGGACAATCCAGAGTGGCAGCAAGTTCTCTGATCCATTATGTGTGACCACCAACATTGCACTGCCTAGCGCTGGGATGATCTCTTTGGTGTATGTCCGTAATTGCGTGTCAATGCGTCCTAGTTTGGGTCTGCTAGCTCTGAGTGGCCATAGTTTCTCGAATTGTTGGACACTCATAAGTGACTGGCTGGCTCCTGTGTCCAGCTCCATGCGTACCGGGATGCCGTTTAATAGTACTTTCATCATCATAGGTGCCGTTTTTGTATATGAGCTGTGAATGTTTGCCACCTGAACCTGCTGAACTTCAGCGTCCATTGCTGTGTCCCAAGCATAGCCCTGCCTTGCAGACCCCTCTTGTGTTTCATCTGCCTCGTAAATTAGCCTCACTGCGGGCTTCCTGCACATTCTGGCTAAATGTCCACTGAAGTTACAATTTCTGCAGATGAATTGTTGAAACCTGCAGGTTTTTGCAGCATGTCTGCCCCCACACCTCCAGCATGAGCTGAGATTGTTGTGAACAAAAGAGCTGTTACCAGGCATTCCTCTCTGATTGTCTCTTTGATTACTCTTGAGCACTCTGTTTGTGGGTGTCAATGGCCCCATCCCGGGACGTATTGTCCCTTGTGATGGTGTAAATGTCGGTTCAACCTGCCATTGTCTCTGTTGAGGATCCACTCTAGAGCCTGTTACTGCCTGGTTGGTGTTGAATTGCCCTTGCCTGCCTGCGGGGTTTTGAGTTGCGTTTACAATGTTAACTCCCTGCTCCATTGCCATGTTGGAAGCAGAGTTGCGCATGTATATTATCTTGGTTTCCTCCTCTCCCGCCATCAACGCCGCTGCTTCCAAGGTCAAGTCCTTGGTCTCAATTAGCTTTCTGAAAATCCCGGCATGACCAATGCCCTCAATGAAGAAATCCCCTAACATCTTCCCCCCTGCAGGCGTCTGTGAACTTACAAAGGCTGGCCAAGCGCCGAAGGTCTGCAACGAAATCCGGTATGCTCTGCCCTTCCCGACGTTGGTGCGTATAGAATCGTTGTCGGGCCATGTGTATGCTGCTCGCCGGTTTGAGGTGCTCAGCGATCAGTTTGCTGAGCTCCTCAAAGGTTTTGTCCGCCGGCTTCTCGGGTGCGAGCAGGTCATTCATCAGTGCATACGTCTTAGGTCCACAGCTGGTCAGTAGATGCGCCCTTCGCTTGTCAGCTGCTGCCTCTCCCAGCCAGTCCTTCGTGACAAAGTTCTGCTGGAGCCTCTCAACGAAATCATCCCAGTCCTCACCAACACAGTACCGTTCCTCTGTGCTACCGGTGGCCATTCTCGTGAGTCGTTGATTCCTGTTTCTCGTCGCCAAATGTTATGTCCTTACACACTATTATGAATTCACACAAGGCACATTCTGCAGACAAGGTCACTCTGTGACCTGAACCTTTATTCACAGGACCAAGAAGTGATGACTCTGCGTGGGACCTCCCTTTATATACCTGGATGACCAGGTGAGGAGTGTCTCCCACAAGTTCACCCCCTGTGGTCAAGGTGTGCATTTCTTAGGTGTATACAGTATGCAGTGTTGTTACATGAAGGTTAGTTACATGAAGGTGACATACATGACAAAAAGAACTGGACATGTGCAAGCCATTGTAACATGTAACTGCTCCAACAACTTCCTCAATGATGGGATGCTTTGTATAGGTGAGTCAGCAAGAGAAAGAAAGATTTGGATTTATATAGAGCCTTTCACAACCATCATCATCTTCATAGGTGGTCCCTCGTATCGAGGATGACTTGTTTCCACGCCAAAAAGGGATGAGTTCACAGGTGTTTCAATGAAGGACCTAATATTCCAGGTCTAGAACTACATGTTGAAGGGTGGAAGATGCCTGTGCATGGAATTTTTTTAACGTGTGGTGGCCATTGCATACCAGCCACCACACGGGCTTGACAAAGCTAGGTCTTGGACCAGTGGCAAGGATTAACCAAGGTGACTGGAGACCAGTTCTGCTGCACGGACCTAGTACGCACACATATCGCAGTGTGGGCTGGCCTGTGCTGTCCCTAGGCCCTCACCTCTTCTGAGCCCAAAACTCATGTCTTTCCTGGGCCCCAATCACGTTGCTCCACGATCACTTGCCACTCTTGAGCCGCTACTGCTGTACCTGCCCATGCTCCAATCAGTGACCTGGACCTTGGTGGCGTCCAATCCAGTCGCCCTCTTCACAGCCGTCGCTCTCCAGCACGTGCTATACCTTGAAGTGGTGTGCTCCTTTGAAGGCCCCGACCTGCTTTCACAACCACCGGACGTCTCAAAGCGTTTTACAGCCAATGAAGTACTTTTGGAGTGTAGTCACTGTTGCTACCATCCTCCTTCTCCTCCACAACAACATGCAGGCCGTGATCCTTACAGACCCAATCCAAGTCCGGACCGGGGTAAACCAAGGCTGCGCGATCGCCCCAACCCTCTTCTCAATCTTCCTTGCTGCCATGCTCCACCTCACAGCCAACAAGCTCCCCGCTGGAGTGGAACTAAACGAAAGAACCAGTGGGAACCTGTTCACCCTTCGTCATCTCTAGGCCAGGTCCAAGACCACCCCAACCTCTGTCGTCGAGCTACAGTACGCGGACGATGCCTGTGTCTGCGCACATACAGACGCTGAACTCCAAGTCATCGTCAACGTACTTACTGAGGCGTATGAAAGCATGGGTTTTACGCTAAAGATCCGTAGACAAAGGTCCTCCACCAACCTGTCCCCGCCGCACAGCATTGCCCCTCAGTCATCAAGATCCACGGCGCAGCACTGGACAACGTGGACCATTTCCCATGCCTCAGGAGCCTCTTAGCAACAAGAGCAGACATTGACGACGAGATTCAACACGCCTCCAGTGCGCCAGTGCAGCCTTTGGCCGCCTGAGGAAAAGAGTTTTTGAAGACCAGGCCCTCATATCTGCCACCAAGCTCATGGTCTACAGGGCTGTATTAATACCCACCCTCCTGTACGGCTCAGAGACATGGACCATGTACAGTAGACACCTCATGTCACAGGAGAAATACCACCAACTATGTCACCGCAAGATCCGACAAACCCTCTGGGAGGACAGATGCACCAACATCAGCATCCTCGACCAGGCCAACATCACCACACTTGATCAGCTCTGCTGGGCAGGCCACATTGTACGCATGGCAGACATGAAACAGGCAGAGTCATCATGGATTTATGAAGGGGAAGTCATGTTTGACAAATTTGCTGGAATTCTTTGAGGATGTAACGAACAGGGTGGATAAACGGGAACCATTGGATGTGGTGTATTTGGACTTCCAGAAGGCATTTGACAAGGTGCCGCATAAAAGGTTACTGCACAAGATAAAAGTTCACAGGGTTGGGGGTAATATATTAGCATGGATAGAGGTTTGGCTAACGAACTGAAAGCAGAGAGTCGGGATAAATGGTTCATTCTCGGGTTGGCAATCAGTAACCAGTGGGGTGCCGCATGGATCACTGCTAGGACTCCAACTATACACAATCTATATTAACGACTTGGAAGAAAGGACCGAGTGTAACGTAGCCAAGTTTGCTGACAATACAAAGATGGGAGGAAAAGCAATGTGTGAGGAGGACACAAAAAATCTGCAAAAGGACATAGACAGGCTAAGTGAGTGGCAAAAATTTGGCAGATGGAATATAATGTTGGAAAGTGTAAGGTCATGCAATTTGGCAGAAAAAAAATCAAAGAGCAAGTTATTATTTAAATGGAGAAAGATTGCAAAGTGCTGCAGTACAGCGGGACCTGAGGGTACTTGTGCATGAAACATAAAAGGTTAGTGTGCAGGTACAGCAAGTGATCAGGAAGACCAATGGAAACTTGGCCTTTATTGCAAAGGGGATGGAGTATAAAAGCAGGGAAGTCGTGCTACAGCTATACAGGGTATTGATGAGGCCACACCTGGAATACTGCATGTAGTTTTGGTTTCCATATTTACGAAAGTATATACTTGCTTTGGAGGCAGTTCAGAGAAGGTTCACAACGTTGATTTCGGAGATGAGGGGGTTGATTTATAAGGAAAGGTTGAGTAGGTTGGGCCTCTACTCATTGGAATGCAGAAGAATGAGAGGTGATCTTGTCGAAACGTATAAGATTATGAGGGCGCTTGACAAGGTGGATGCAGAGAGGATGTTTCCACTGATGGGGGAGACAAGAACTAGGGGGCATAATCTTAGAATAAGGGTCCGCCCATTTAAAACTGAGATGAGGAGAAATTTCTTCTCTCAGAGGGTTGTGGATCTGTGGAATTCGCTGCCACAGAGAGCTGTGGAAGCTGGGACATTGAATAAAATTAGGACAGAAATAGACAGTTTCTTAAACAATAAGGGGATAAGGGGTTATGGAGAGCGGGCAGGGAAGTGGACCTGAGTCCATGATTGGATCAGCCATGATCGTGTTGAATGGCGGAGCAGGCTCGAGGGGCCGTATGGCTTACTTCTGCTCCTATTTCCTATGTTCTTATTGTTAAGTGTGGAAGAACTCCACAAGACTGAGTACTGTGAGCTAAAACTGATGTGACCTTAGTCTCTTTAATACAACTCCACAGTGCTTAAGCAGCATGGCAGACAATATTTTATATTCCCTTGCACGAGGTGTGTAAGTGATCCTTGGGCCTCCAACAGTTGCGCCCCCTGGTGGCAAGTCTGACACTGTTATAATGTTTACATACAGAACATCACTCCCCCCCCGCCCCCCCCCCACAAAGTTTTTGATACAAATTATTTACAAGTTGAGACGATCCGGGGCCCTGCTTGATCGTCTGAGTGCAAACGCTAGCATGGGTGAGTTGGTCGGACCATTGCTGCACTGCGACGCTGCTGGTCTGACAGGACTGTTGCGAATGGTGGGTTCATTCTCTTGATTGACAGCGAGGTCGATTGCTGGTTAGGTGTGTGTTGGTGGATCGATGATGGTGATGTCCTCTTCAGGTTGTTCCTGGTTGTCGGTGAACCGCAGTTTAGTCTGATCCAAACGCTTTCTGCACATTTGTCCATTCAATAGACTGACTATAAACACTCTATTCCCTTCCTTGACCAAGACAGTGCCAGAAACCCATTTAGGACCATGACCATAATTCAGGACAAACACAGGGTCGTTAACATCAATGTCATGCGATAGAGCCGCGCGATCGTGGTCCATGTTATACCGGTGACGCCGGGTTTCCACATGATCATTTACATCCGGGTGGACTAGGGAGAGCCTGGTTTTCAATGCTTTCTTTGTTATGTATGGAGAAAGAGTCAGACTGAACATGTGAGCTCAAGGTAAAGTGTGACCGTAGTCTTTTATTGCAGGTCTCCAGAGTGCCTCTCTGCTCTGTGAGGCCTCCTTAAATACCTGTGCTCCCAAGGGATTATGCGATCCCTTGAGACTCCAGGGGATGAGCCCTCTGGTGACTGTACAGAGTAAATACAAGTTTACATATATAACAACACTCCCCCGCAAAATCAATAGTGTAACTATTTACAATGTGAGTCGATCTGGGGCCCTTCTTGCCCTGGTTAATCGTCTCGGTGTGAAAGCTGGTGTTGTTGAATCATTTATTGGGCCCTTGCTGGGTTGTTGTGCAGCTGGCCTTGCTGGGCTGCCTGGTGTGTTGGGTTCTGCTGGGCTGCTGTGGATGATGGGTTCTGCTTCGTGGCCAACCGTGGTGCTGGTTGCCACTGGTGTGTATGTTGGGGGATCAAAAAAGGTAGGGTCCAAGGTGGGTTGCTCAGGATAGTCCATGAATCTGAGTTTGATTTGGTCCAAGTGTTTCTGGTGAATGAGTGCATTTGAAAGTTTGACCTGAAACACCCTGCTCCCCTCTTTGACCACGACAGTTCTGGGAAGCCACTTGGGACCTTGTCCGTAATTGAATACAAATACAGGATCATTGATTTCAATCTCGCGTGACACATTTGCGCTATCATGGTATGTACTTTGTTGAAGCCGCCTGCTCTCTACTTGTTCATGTAGATCAGGGTGAACGAACGAGAGCCTTGTCTTAAGTGCTCTTTTCATGAGCAGTTCAGCAGGTAGGGTCCCAGTGAGCGAGTGGGGTCTCGTGCGGCAGCTAAGCAGGACTCGGGATAGGAGAATCTGCGGCGAGCCTTCAGTTACCCTCTTCAAGCCTTGTTTGATGGTTTACACTGCTCTCTCTGCCTGACCATTGGACGCTGGTTTAAACGGGGCAGATGTGACATGTTTGATCCCGTTACGGGTCATCAATTCTTTGAACTCAGCCTTGGTAAAATATGGCCCGTTGTCGCTCACCAGGACATCGGGTAGGCTGTATGTGGCAGACATGGCCTGCAGGCTTTCAGTGGTGGCAGCGGATGTGCTAGCCGACATTATCTCACATTGAATCCACTTGGAGTACGCGTCTACAACCACAAGGAACATTTTACCCAAGAACAGGCCTGCATAGTCGACGTGTACCCTAGACCACGGTTTGGAGGGCCAAGACCATAAACTTAGCGGCGCCTCCCTGGGTACATTGCTTAACTACGAACATGTATTACATCTGTGAACGCAGGACTCTAAGTCCACATCAATACCGGGCCACCACATGTGGGATCTGGCTATCGTTTTCATCATTACGATGCCTGGGTGGGTACTGTGGAGGTCATTGATGAAGGTGTCTCTGCCCTTCTTGGGAACACTACAAGATTGCCCCACAGAAGGAAGTCTGCCTGTATAGACATTTCATCTTTGCGCCGCTGGAACGGCTTTATCTGTTCCTGCAGTTCCATTAGGACACTGGAGCAGCTTCCGTGAAGCACACAGCTTTTGACTAGGGATAATAAGGGATCCTGGCTCGTCCAGGTTTTGATCTACCGAACAGTGACAGGTGATTGCTCATTCTCAAATGCTTCCATAACCATGGCTAGATCTGTGGGCTGCGCCATTTCCACCCCCATGGTGGGCAATGGCAGCCTATTGAGAACATTGGTGCAGTTTTCCGTGCCTGCTCTGTGGCGGATGGCGTAGTTGTATGCGGACAACGTGAGCGCCCATCTCTCAATGTGGGTCGATGCGTTGGTATTTATCCATTTACTCTCAGAAAACAGGGATATGAGTGGCTTATAGTCAGTTTCCATTCGAATTTTAGCCCAAACAGGTATTGATGTATTTTCTTTACCCCATAGACACACGCTAACACTCCTTTCTCAATCATGCTGCAGGCTCTCTCGGCCTCAGCAGACTCCTGGATGCATAAGCAACCGGTTGTAGTTTCCCGAAATCATTAGCTTGTTGCAATACACGCCCGATGCCATTTGACGACGTATCACATGCTAGTACCAAACGCTGACATGGATCATACAACACAGCAATTTTTTTGAGCATAACAATTTCCTCGCTTTCACAAAGGCATTTTCTTGGCTTTTGTCCCAAACACATTCGGCCCCTTTTTGTAGTAAGACATGCAGTGGTTCTAACAGTGTGCTGAGACCCAGTAAGAAGTTACCAAAGTAGTTCAGGAATCCCAGAAACGACCGCAGCTCCGTCACATTCTGTGGTCTTGGTGCATTCTTGATTGCCTCCGTCTTCACGTTGGTGGGCCTGATGCCAACCGTCACAATCCTCCTTCCCAAGAACTCCACTTCAGGCGCCAGGAAAACGCACTTCGAGCATTTTAACCTCAGCCCCACGTGGTTGAGCCTACTAAGAACCTCCTCCAGGTTCTGCAGATGCTCGACTATGTCCCGACTTGTGACCAAGATTTTGTCCTGGAAGACCACGGTTTGTAGGACCGACTTCAGTGAGCTTTCCATGTTTCTCTGGAATATCACCGCCAGTGATCGAATTCCAAACGGGCATCTGTTATAAATAAAAAGATCTTTGTGCATATTGATGCAGGTGAGGCCCTTCGATGATTCCTCCAGCTGCTGCCTCAAGTAGGCTGAAGTCAGATCCAGCTTCGTGAATGTCTTTCCTTCCGCTAGCGTTGCGAAGAGATCGTCGGTCTTTGGTAGTGGGTATTGGTCCTGCAGGGAGAAACGATTGATAGTTACCTTGTAATCGCCACAGGTTCTGACAGTGTCGTCTCCCTTGAGGACAGGAACGATCGGGCTGGCCCACTCATTGAAATTGATCGGTGAAATGAGGCCTTCTCGTTGCAGCCGGTCTAGCTCAATCTCTACGCTTTCTCTCATCATGTACGGTACTGCTCTCGCCTTGTGATGGATGGGTCGCGTCCCCGGAATGAGGTGGATCTTCACTTTTGCTCCTTGGAATTTCCCGATGCCTGGTTCGAACAGCGAAGGGAACTTGTTTAAGACCTGGGCACATGAAGTGTCGCCAGCGGGCGAGAGCGCTCGGACGTCGTCCCAGTTCCAGCGTATCTTTCCCAGCCAGCTCCTGCAGAACAGGGTGGGACCATCGCCCGGTACCACCCAGAGTGGTAGCTTGTGCACTGCTCCATCGTAGGAGACCTTTACGGTAGCACTGCCGATTACGGGGATCAGTTCTTTTGTGTAAGTTCTTAGTTTCATACGAATTGGAGTTCAGACTGGCCTTGAGGCCTTGTTGCACCACAATCTTTCGAAAGTCTTTTAGTCCATGATGAACTGGCTCGTGTCCGTGTCCAGTTCCATTGACACCCGGAGTCCATTTAGTTCAACATTCAGCATTATCAATGGACAATTCGTGGTGACTGTCTGCCTCCTCGGTCTGAGGCTCTGGTTCGTCTTGATTCTCCGTGGATCTGTCCTCCTCTGCAACATGGTGGTTTGCAGGTTTAACAGAATTTGCAGCTCGCCTGCACATATGTTGGAGGTGTCCCATTGTACCACAGCCCTTGCAAATATACCCTTTGAATCGGCATGAATGGAAACAATGATCGCCCCCGCAGCACCAACAAGATGTTAAAGGCCTTGCATTCATCACCCTTGGTGGTTGACTCTGAGATATCTGCGGATGTGCAGATATGTGTGACCTGCCCTGTATGTTGCAATTCGGAAACAACAGCACTTTGTTCACAATACTTGTAGCAGCACTTGTGTGCTGAGAGTTTTTCTTAGTATTGTCACTGATGGCAATGAGCGCCTGGGCTATCGCTATGGCCTTACTCAAGTTTGGGCTCTCCACAGTCAAAAATTTGCGAAGTATGGTTTCATGGCCAATGCCAAGTATAAAAAAGTCTCTGAGCATGTGTTCCAAATGTAGTTCAAATTCGCAATGTCCTGCAAGGCATCTTAGCTCGGCGACATAACTCGCCGCTTCCTGGCCTTCAGACCTTTTGTAGTTGTAGAACCGGTACCTCATCATCAGAATGCTTTCCTTCGGGTTCAAATGCTCTCAGACCAGTGTGCACAAATCGTCATATGATTTCTCCGTGGGTTTCGCTGGAGTGAGCAGATTCTTCATGAGGCCATACGTTGGTGCCCCACAGACGGTGAGGAGGATCGCTCTTCGTTTGGCAGCGTTCTCTTCCCCATCTAGCTCATTGGCCACGAAGTATTGGTCGAGTTGCTCCACAAAAGTTTCCCAATCATCTCTCTCCAAGAATTTCTCCAGGATGCCCACTGTTCTATGCATCTTTGGGTTCGCTATCTGTATCTCATCGCCAGTTGTTATGTATGGCGAAAGAGTCAGACTGAACACTGTGAGCTCAAGGTAAAGAGTGACCTTAGTCTTTTATTGCAGGTCTCCAGAGTGCCTCTCCAACCTGTGAGGTCTCCTTAAATACCTGTGCTCCCAAGGGATTATGGGATCCCTTGGGACTCCAGGGGATGAACCCTCTGGTGGCTGTACAGGGTAAATGCAGGTTTACATATATAACACTCTTCATTAACAATTCTGCAGGAGGAACCCCAGTGAGCGAGTGGGGTTGCGTCTGGTAGCTGAGCACAACCTGAGATAAGCGGGTCTGCAAGGAGCCTTCTGTCATGCGTTTCAAGCTCTGCTTGATAGTTTGGACTGCCCGTTCCGCTTGACCATTGGATGCGGGCTTAAACGGGGCAGATCTGACATGCTTGATGTCATTGCGGGTCATAAACATTGCGGGTGAAACACGGTCCATTATCACTGAGAAGGACGTCGGGCAAGCCATGGGTGGCGAACCTAGCACGGAGGCTTTCAATGGTGGCAGTGGATGTGCTGGATGACATGATTACGCATTCAATCCATTTGGAGTAAGCGTCCACTGCAACTAAAATCATCTTTCCGAGAAAGGGCCAGAAAAATCTATGTGGATTCTGGACCACGGTTTGGAGGGCCAGGACCACAGACTCAATGGAGCCTCCCTTGGTGCATTGCTCAATTGTGAGCACGTGTTGCACTGGTGTACGCATGACTCTAAGTCCGAGTGAATGCCGGGCCACCAAACATGCGACCTGTCTATAGCCTTCACCATGTGTAGGTCGCATATAAATGTTTCCCTGCCTTTTTTTGGCAAAACCACTCGATTACCCCATAAGACAATCCGACTGGATGGACATTTCAGCTTTGCGTTGGTGAAATGGCTTAATTTCATCTTGCATTTCCCCGGGAACAGCCGACCAGCTCCCATTGAGTATATAACTTTTTACAAGTGATAGCACAGGATCCTGGCTGGTCCAGGTCCTGATCTGGCGAGCAGTGACTGGTGACCCCTCGCTCCCAAAAGCATCCATGACCAGAAGCAAGTCTGCGGGCTGCACCATTTCCACCCCGGTAGTGGGCAATGGTAGCCGACTGAGGGCATCAGCAGAGTTCTCCGTGCCTGGTCTGTGACGGATTGCATAGTCATAGGCGGACAATGTTAGTGCCCACCTTTGCTTTCTGAAAACAGCGAAATGAGCGGTTTGTGGTCGGTTTCAAGCTCAAACCGAAGTCCAAATAGGTATTGGTGCATTTTCTTAACCCCATCTACACATGCTAATGCCTCTTTCTCGACCATACTGTAGGCTCTTTCAGCCTTAGACAGATTTTTAGATGCGTATGCAACCGGTTGAAGTTTGCCCAATGTATTGCTTGCTGTAACACAGAGCCAACCCTGTACGAAGATGCATCAAAAGCGAGCACTAATCATTTACATGGGTCATACAGTACAAGTAACTTATTAGAACAAAGCCGGTTTCTGACCCTCTCAAAGGCTATCTCTTGAGATTTGCCCCAAACCCAGTCATCACCCTTACGTAGCAACATGTGCAATGGTTCCAGCAAAGTGCTTAACCCGGGTAGAAAGTTACCAAAAATAGTTGAGGAGTCCCAGGAACGAACGCAGCTCCGTCACATTCTGTGGTCTGGGCGCATTCTTGAAGGCCTCTGTCTTTGAGTCCGTGGGTCTGATGCTGTCTGCCACAATCTTTCTGTTATGTCTTTGTTTTATCTTTAATACTCTTATGAATGACTCCACGAGGTCTAGTATTGTACTTGAGCTGTTGTGACCTTAGTCCCATTTATTGTAACTCAGAGTGAGGTACAAGCATGGTGGGCAACCTTTTGTACTGGGCCCTGCACATCTCTGCAGGTGACCCTCAGGTCTCCCACCGCAGTGCCTCTGTTGGCACACCTTATATGACTATACAGTTAGTATACATGGTCTACATACATAACACTTTCTCCCCAAAAATTCGACCTCTGGCGCCAAGAAAACACACTTGGAGCATTTCAGTCTGAGTCCCACTCTGTCAAGTCGACTTAGAACCTTTTCCAGGTTGTGCAGGTGTTTGGTGGTGTCATGACCGGTGATCAGGATGTCGTCTTGAAACACAATGGTGCGCGGAACCGATTTCAGCAGAATCTCTGTGTTCCTCTGGAAGATGGCAGCAGCCGATCGAATCCCAAAAGGGCACCAGTGGTACATAAACAGTCCTTCGTGCGTGTTGATGCACATCAATATTTTCAAAGATTCAGCCAGTTCCTGTGTCATGTAGACGGAAGTTCGGTCCAACTTGGTGCTAATGGATTTGCATTCACGCCCGATGGCGGACTCTGAGTCATCCTAGGTCTTGCTGCTGCAGACGTGTAGGCCCTGCCATATGTAGTTCTGCCTGCTAGCGACGTTATTTTATACACAGTACTTGCCGGTGAGCTTCGATGCTGGGAAGATATCTGTCTGGTATTATCGCTCGTGGCTATAAATGCCTGGGCTATCGTTATGGCCTTGCTCAGATCTCGAGATTCGGCGGACAGCAGCTTGTGAAGAATGACCTCGTGGCCAATGTCAAGCACAAAAAAGTCCTGCAACATTTCCCCCAAAAATCCAGCAAATTCGCAAGTTCCTGCAAGGTGTCTCAGGTCGGCGACATAACTCGCCATGTCCTGGCCCTTGGAGAGGTAGTGCGTGTAGAAGTGATACCTGGACCCACACATGGTGAGGAGAATCGCCCTGCGCTTGATACTGTATCGTCCCCATCCAGCTCATTGGCCATGAAGTACTGGTCGAGACAATTGTGTTCCTAACACAGATGAGACTGCACACAGGGAGGTTAAAGTAACTGTGACCTCAGTCTTTATTAAGACACTCCAGAGTGAGGAACAGGCCTTCGGGGCCGGCTTATATACAGTGCTCCCAAGGGATGCTGGGATCCCTTGGGACTTCAGGGGATGCACTCCCTGGTGGCGGAACATGGGAGTGCATGCTTTACAGATGCACAACATCACTCCCCCCCCCAAAGTCAAAGTGAAAACTATTTACAAGGTGAGGCGGTCGGGAGCCTTTCTTTCCCTGGTGGACCGCCTCGGTACAAATGTCTGTTCTGGTGTGTTAGCTGTGCCCTCGCTGGGCTGGCGTGTTGTTGGCCCTGCAGGGCTGCTGGGTGAGCCTGGCCTTGCTGGGCTGTTGGGCATGATGGGTTCGATTTCCTGGTCCAGGATGGTTGATCCTTTGGGTGTGTGTTGTGGGCTCGAAAAAGGTGGTGTCTGCTGTTGGTTGTTCAGGGCAGTTTGTGAACCGCAGCCTCGTTTGGTCCAGGTGCTTTCTGCAAATTTGTCCATTATCTAGTTTGACGACAAACATCCTATTCCCTTCTTTAGCTATCACCGTGCCCGCGATCCACTTGGGACCATATCCATAGTTTAGCACATACACAGGGTCATCAGATCAATTTCCCGTGACACAGTGGTGCGACCATCATTTACATTTTGTTGCTGCCGCCTACTCTCTACCTGATCATGCAGGTTGGGGTGAACCAGCGAGAGTCTGGTTTTAAGTGTCCTTTTCATGAGTAGCTCAGCCGGGGGCACCCCTGTGAGTGAGTGGGGTCTCGTGTGGTATCTGAGCAGTACTCGGGACAGGCGGGTTTGGAGTGAGCCTTCTGTGACTCGTTTAAGACTCTGTTTGATTGTTTGTACTGCCCGCTCTGCCTGCCCATTGGAGGCTGGTTTAAATGGGGCCGAGGTGACATATTTGATCCCATTGCGGGTCATGAATTCTTTAAATTCGGTACTGGTGAAACATGGCCCTTTGTCACTGACCAGTATGTCAGGCAGGCGTGGGTGGCAAACATGGCCCTCAGGCTTTCAATGGTGGTGGTGGTGGTGCTTCCCGACATTATTTCACGTTCAATCCATTTTACTGAGAAACGGGTCCGCATACTCGACATGGATCCTTGACCACGGTCTGGAGGACCAGGACCACAATCTTAGTGGTGCCTCTCTGGGCGTGTTGCTCAACTGAGCACACACGCTGCATTGCCGTACACAGGACTCTAAGTCAGAGTTGATACCAGGCCACCACACGTGGGATCTGGCTATCGCTTTCATCATTAATATACCCGGGTGTGTGCTGTGGAGATCCGAGATGAACGTCTCCCTGCCCTTTTTGGGTAGCACTACGCGGTTACCCCACAACAGGCAGTCTGCCTGAATGGACAGCTCATCCTTTCGCCGCTGGAATGGCTTGATTCACTCTTGCATTTCAATGGGGATGCTGGCCCAGCTCCCATGCAGTACACAGTTTTTTACTAGGGACAGCAGAGGATCTTGGCTGGTCCAAGTCCTGATCTGGCGGGCCGTGACAGGTGATTTATCATTTTCAAATGCTTCCATGACCATTAACAAGTCTGCGGGCTGTGCCACCATCAACAAGTTTGCAGGCTGCGCCATTTCCACCCCCATGGTGGGCAATGGTAGCTGACTGAGAGCATCTGCACAGTTCTCGGTACCTGGCCTGTGGCGGATGGTAAAGTGAAACGCTGATAGCGCGAGAGCTCTCCTTTGTATGCGGGCTGAGGCATTAGTATTTATCCCCTTGTTTTCAGCGAACAGGGATATGAGGGGCTTGTGATCGGTTTCCAGCTCAAATTTGAGGTCAAACAGGTACTGATGCATTTTCTTTACCCCGAACACACACGCTAATGCCTCTTTCTCAATCATGCCTTAGGCCCTCTTGGCCTTAGACAAGCTCCTGGAGGCATAGGCGACAGGTTGCAACTTCCCCACAATGTTAACTTGTTGTAATACACACCCGACTCTGTACGACGACGCATCACATGCTAGCACAAGTCTTTTACACGGGTTATACAATACAAGCAGCTTGTTGGAGCATAAAATGTTTCTGGCTTTCTCAAAAGCAATGACTTGTTTTTTTTCCCCATACCCAATTCTCACCTTTACGCAATAACACATGTAGGGGCTCTAAGAGGGTGCTGAACCCTGGTAGGATGTTACCAAAATAGTTGAGGAGTCCCAGGAACGACCGCAGCTCTGTGACGTTCTGTGGCCTGGGCGCATTCCTGATAGCCTCTGTCTTGGCGTCTGTGGGCCGAATGCCATCCGCCGTGATCTTTCTCACCAAAAACTCCACTTCTGTTGCCATGAAGACGCATTTCGACCTCTTCAGCCGCAGCCCTACGCGATCCAGTCGCTGGAGGACCTCCTCCAGATTTTGTAGGTGCTCGACGGTGTCCCGACCCGTGACCGATATGTCATGCTGAAAAACCACCGTGCGTGGTACCGACTTGAGTAGGCGCCCCATGTTTCTCTGGAAGATCGCTGCAGCCGACCGAATTCCAAACGGGCATCTGTTGTAGATGAACAGTGCCTTGTGTGTGTTGATGCAGGTGAGGTCCTTCGAAGACTCCTCTGTCATGTAGGCCAAAGTCAGGTCGAGCTTGGTGAATGTCTTGCCTCCTGCCAGCGTCGCAAATAGATCGTCTGCCTTGGGTAGCGGGTATTGATCCTGTAGCGAGAAACGATTAATAGTTACTTTATAATCGCCGCAAATCCTGACCGTGCCATCACTTTTGAGTACTGGAACAATCGGGCTGGCCCACTCGCTGAATTCCACTGGGGAGATGATGCCCTCGCATTGCAGCCTGTCCAGCTCAATTTCCACTCTCTCCCTCATCATGTGAGATTCCGCTCGCGCCTTGTGATGAATGGGTCGTGCTTCTGGGACCAAGTGGATCTGCATCTTCGCCCCGGGAAGGTTTCCAATGCCTGGCTCAAAAAGGGAAGGAAATTTGTTAAGAACCTGGGTACATAAGACATGTGATAGCACTCGGATGTCATCCCAGTTCCAGTGGATTTTGCCCATCCAGCTCCTTCCAAGCAGTGTGGGGCCATTGCCCGGGACAATCCAGAGTGGCAGTTCATGCACCATCCCTCGTAGGTGACCTTGACCATGGCGCTGCCCAGGACAGTGATATGCTCTTTGGTGAACGTTCTCAGTTTTGTGTGGATGGAGTTCAGGGCTGGTCTGAGTGCCTTGTTGCACCACAGTCTCTCAAACATCGTTTTACTCATGATGGATTGGTTAGCGCCAGTGTCCAGTTCCATGGCTACGGGTAAGCCATTCAATTTTACATTTAGCATTATAGGTGGATATTTCATTGAAAATGTGTGCACCCCGTGTACATCAGCATCTGCCTCCTCTCTCTGAGCCTCAAAATTGCTTTGATCCACCATGGACCGATCTTCCTCTGCCACGTGATGGTTAGCAGGTTTTGCAGAGCTTGAAGCGGCATGAATAGGCCGAATGGAAGCCTCCACAATGTCAACAAGGTGTGAATTGCCTTGCATTCATCCTTTGTTGCGGATTCTGAGTTATCTGGGTCACCTGAGGCCTGCTGGCAGTTGCAGACTCGTGGTTTCTGCCCTGTACATTTCTGCTCGCAAATACAGTTCCAGTTAATTTATGAACATCGCTAGCACTTGTGTGCTGAGAGATTTGTTTGGTGTTATCACTGGTGCACATAAACGCCTGTGCTATCGCAATGGTCTTACTGAGGGTCGGTGTCTCTACAGTCAAAAGTTTTCACAGGATGGTCTCGTGGCCAATGCCCAGTACAAAAAAGTCTCTGAGCATTTGCTCCAGGTAGCCATCAAACTCACATTGTCCTGCAAGTCGCCTTAGCTCGGCGATGTAGCTCGCCACTTTCTGACCTTCAGATCGCTGGCACGTGTAGAACCGATATCTCGCCATCAGCACGCTCGCCCTCGGGTTCTAATGCTCCTGAACCAGTGTGCACAGCTCCTCATATGACTTATCTGTGGGTTTCACCAGAGCCAGAAGATTCTTCATGAGGCTGTAGATCGCTGCCCCGCAGACTGTGAGGAGGACCACTCTCCTTTTTGCAGTGCTTCCTTCTCCGTCCAGCTCGTTGGCTACAAAGTACTGGTCCAGCTGTTCGACATAGGCTTCCCAGTTCTCACCCTCTGAGAACGTCTCCAGGATGCCCACAGTTTGTTGCATCTTGGCGTTGGATTCGTATACTTGTCAGCAGTTATTGTGTTCCTAACACAGATGAGACTGCACACAGGGAGGTTAAAGTAACAGTGACCTCAGTCTTTATTAAGACACTCCAGAGTGAGTAACAGGCCTTAGAGGTCAGCTTATATACAGTGCTCCCAAGGGATGCTGGGATCCCTTGGGACTTCAGGGGATGCGCTCCCTGGTGGCGGAACATGGGAGTGCATGCTTTACAGATACACAACAGAGACCATTAACGAAGACTTCCTAATCATCACCCTCTACAAATCACTCCAAAATACCAACGGCAGCCATGACCGCATGAAAGTTCGTAATCTGTTACTCGTCGCCAATTGTTAAGTATGGAAGAAAGCCACAAGACAGAGTACTGTGAGCTAAAACCGACGTGACCTTAGTCTCTTTAATACAACTCCAGAGTGCCTGAGCGGCATAGCAGACAACCTTTTATACTCCCTTGCACGAGGTGTGCAGGTGACACTTGGGCCTCCAACATTTGCGCCCTCTGGTGGCAAGTCTTACACAGTTACAATGTTTACATATATAACATCTATGTTCTTATGAGACTCCCAAAGCAAGTGCTTTACTTGGAACTCCTTCACGGCAAACGATCCAAAGGTGGACAGAGGAAATGTTACAAGGATACCCTGATAAACTGCAACATCCCCACTGACACCTGGGAGCTCCTGGCCAAAGACCATCCGAAGTGGAGGAATTGCACCCGGGAGGGCACTGAGCACCTCGAGTCTCATCGCTGAGAGCATGCAGAAATCAAGCACAGACAGCGTAAAGAGCATTCGGCAAACCAATCCCACCCACCCTTTCCCTCAAAGACGATCTGTCTTACTTGTGACAGGGACTGTGGTTCTCGTATTGGACCGTTCAGCCTCCTAAGGACTCATTTTTAGAGTGGAAGCACGTCTTCCTCGATTCCGAGACTGCCTGTGATGATGATATAGGAAACGTGGCAGCCAATTTGCACACAAGCAAGCTCCCACAAACAGCAATGTGATAATGACCAGATAATCTGTTTTTGTTATCTTGATTGAGGGATAAACTTTGGCCAGGCCAAGAGAATGAACACTGTAATTTATAGAACTGCTCTTTCAGGTGATTCTGTGCTATAAATGGCCTAAATAAATGTGAGTAACTGAATAATATGCTCAAATCTTTCTGGTGAATGCTTTTGCAGCATTGAATTTTGTTTAATTAACAGAGAAGCCAAATCATTGTTTACCAAACTCAGTTCCAAAATTTCATCTCCTCAATATTGTAAATGTAATAGCTATGAATAATTTCTAGTCATACTTTAGGAGCGTGTGTAAAAGGTTTAAAATATTATCTGAATCATTCAACTGCCATTAATAAATGATTACAGTAGCATTTAAAATTACAGGGAAAATATAGGTTGAACCTCCCTTATCCTCGGGATCTGGGCTGTGCCGAATGAGGGATTTTGCCAGATGAGGGGAGGCCATCGGCTGGGGGGAGAGGGTGGCCCGAGGTGAGGGGATGGTGGGCAGGGGGAGGGGCGGGTGGAAGGAAGTCGGCAGCCTGAGCGGGCCCAATGGGTTCCGAAGTGTCGGTGGGCCCCGAAGAGTCGGTGCAGCCCGAGGATGCGGACCGCGAGCCCGACACCCGGAGGGAGCGCTGAGCCGAGGAGTGGCCAGCCAGAGGTCACGGACCGCGAGCCCGACACCCGGAGGGAGCGCTGAGCGGAGGAGTGGCCAGCCAGAGGACACGGTCCGCCGGTCCGACCCCCCGGAGGGAGCGCTGAGCGGAGGAGTGGCCAGCCAGAGGACACGGTCCGCCGGCCCGACCCCCCGGAGGGAGCGCTAAGCGGAGGAGCAGCCAGCCCGAGGACTGCGGCTGCAGGAGTTGCAGCAGGGTGACGAGGAAGAGGCAGACGATAACCTCGACATCGAGGAGAAAGATTATATTGGTGAGTACCCTGTACGATTTTTTTTAATGTATGTTCTGAGACCGGGGAAGGAAGGATTTTGACCAGCTGCGTTCTGCGCATGCCCCACCTGGCAGCCGAGAATGGTGCTGGACAAGGGGTGGTTCCGGATCAGGGGGTCCCTGATAAGAGAGGTTCAACCTGTATAATCATGACTCTCTAGTTATCTTTTATTCAGGTGGCCAATTTGAAAAATAGTTAATCACAAGAAAAATAAAATTTTGTCAGTACATTACTTTCTTTCCCTCTGGACCTCTATTTTATCACCACAAAACCTTTTATATTTGTTTTCTCCTTCTTGTATGTGTATCCTCTCTCTCTCATGCACACATACATATATATTTTTTTCTTTGTATCTAACCTCTCTTTCTTTTAATCACTTTTTGCATGCAATCCCAACAGATACAGCTCAAATAGAGACAGGAAGGACACATAGAAACAGAATGAAAGTATTACGATTGATTCTGTGTCTACCATTGATTCTCACTGGGCTGAAACTTCCATTAAGTCCCAATGTCCTTCATATATTCGTATAATTAACCAGAAACTATACTCAGTTGAAAATTCTGGGTCACATGAGCAGCAGCTTTCATGAAATATGCAGCCAGTGCAAAGAAGTCCTAAACAAATTTTCTGGAATTGCACAACCCACACATTCTGCAAAATGTTTCTGCGGAAATAATTTTGACGCTGAAGGAAATTTTAACTAGGAAATATCTGTTGAAACATCAGTATTTTCTGGCAGTAGCACCCTGTATTGCTTTGAATATTTAGCAAAGATTTACTTGTTAATATTTTCTTCATCATTGGGGAAATTCCTCCATTGACATCAATCGGGCTTGCAGCTTGTTTGTTACGGTTCTTCATCTTTCTGTTTTGGTGTTTTTCTTTTATGGTTTATACTTTCTCATCGCTGAGAGTGAGCGAGTTATGTATTCCTGAAGTGCACTATATAAATATGTCATGTTATTATGTGTATTATATATGGGTTTGGGGCCCAGAAGAGGCGAGGGCCCAGGGGCAGCACAGGCCAGCCCTTACTGCGATCTATGGACAGTAGGAGCATGTGTGGATACTAGGTCCGTGCAGCAGAGCTTGGTCTCCAGTCGTCTTGGTTAAACTTTGCCACTGAATCAAGACCTAGCTCTATCAAGCCTGTGTGTTGGCTGGTGTGCAATGGCCACTCCACGTTAAAAGAATCCAGGCGCAGGCATCTTCCACCCTTCAATATGTCAGGTCCCTCATTGAAACACCTGTGAACTCATCCTTTTTTGGTGTGGAATTGGGTCATCCTCAATACGAGGGACTGCCTAATACTATATATTTTGGTACAATAAATATTGTTATAATGCCATAATGGATTCATATAATTTGAACGCACTTAATTATGAAACATCCATTGATCAGATTAAATATTTATGATTTATATTGTAATTACTCATTCAACTAATAAAGGAAAGTCGTATTAGCTCACTTAATGGAATGTCAACAGATCATCATTTTCTGGAGCAGTCACCTCTCTGTGATCTGTCTCTTTCTCGCTCGCTCTTTCTCTTTCACACACTTTCGGTCCGATTTCGCAGTAGAAATAACGGTGAAGCTCACAACGCTCACTTTAATGTGTAAATCAAACAGTAAATTCTAGCCACCGCCCATGCACAGTTAAATGTGTAAATCAGGAAGTTGCTGTCTGAGATGCCCTGCTCCTTCAAAAGCTGCCCGATAATGGTATCTCGCCATTGAAATACATGGAACGGCGTGAAGTAGCAGTACTTATTTGATATCTACGAACTAAGCTAGGGTTTGTCCATTTCAGTATAAGTATCTTTTTAATGGCGTGATAAGTCTTAATTACTGCCAAACAGCTTCTCTGACGCTGAAAATTAACTGTGGAGTTTCATTCCTTTAGATTTTAATTATTGTTGGAGATTTTTTTTAATTCTTTTGTTTTTACTTTTTCTTTCTGTCTATTTTTTTTCTTTCTCTGAATCAATCTTTATTTCCCTCTCTTTCTTTCGCTTTCTTCACCTGATTTGACATTGAATTAAATATTCGAATTGACACTTCCTGGTTCAGACTCTGTGGTGTTCATTAATGATTCTTCAACCCGATTGATTAAGGGGACTCACAGTTGCTTATCCTGTTCACACAGGACCCAGATGCCCTGTCCAGGGCCCTGCACTTTTTCGGTTGTTGGCTGAGAGGAACTTAGAGTGCAAAAGACCATAGAAAATCTATGGGCAAATGTGTAAAGTCCTTACACAATACCACAAATCCACACGAGGCACATTCTATGGACAAGGTCACTCCATGACCTGAACCTTTATTCACGGGACCAAGAAGTGAAGACCCTGCGTGGGACCGCCCTTTAAATACCTGGGTGACCAGGTGAGGAGTGTCTCCCACAAGTTCACCCCCTGTGGTCAAGGTGTGCATTTCTTACGTATATACAGTGTTGTTACATAAAGATTACATAAATGACATCAACTCCCCCTCAACATCTTATTGGGATCATAGGTTAAGTCTCTCGGGTGGTCTGCGCTCTCTCGTGGAGCGCCGCAGTTGGGGCTTTGGTTGTTGAGCCTTGGTATGCGTGTCTGTCACCTGTGGTGATTCCGGCCTGTCGGGGCTGACCGCAGGGACTGTGCATGTTGCTGAACGTTCTTGTTGCTCGTTCACTGGCGGTGGTGTGAATACCATCTCATGATCTTCCTCAGGTTCCTCAGTGTCCATGCTGAACCTTTTTTTCACTTGGTCCAGATGCTTGCGACATATCTGCCCATTGATAAGTTTAACCACGATGACCCTATTCCCCTCTTTGTCTATTACAGTACCCTCAAGCCATTTGGGCCCCAAAGCGTGATTGAGAACAAATACGGGGTCATCAATTTCTATACATCTCCCCCTTGAATTTCGGTCATGGTACTCATTTTGGGACTGGCGCTTGCCCTCAACAATGTCGGACAGGACTGGATGAATGAGGGACAGCCGAGTTTTAAGTGTTCGTTTCATGAGTAGCTCCGCGGCGGGACCCCCGTGAGCAATTGCGGTCGGGACCCATAGGCCAGCAGGAGGCGCGATAGGCGGCATTGAAGGGAGGGTCCTTGAATCCGGAGCATGCCTTGCTTTATGATTTGGACCGCACGTTCCGCCTGGCCATTGGAGGCTGGCTTGACCGGTGCAGTCCTGACATGGTTAATGCCATTACCCGACATGAACTCCTGGAATTCGTAGCTTGTGAAACATGGGCCATTATCGCTAACAAGGATGTCTGACAAGCCATGGGTCGCAAAGACCGCGGGCAGATTCTCCACGGTGGTGGATGTCATGCACGAATTCAAAATGATGCACTCGATCCATTTCGAGTACACATCAACCACAATGAGAAACATTTTTCCAATGAACGAGCCCACATAGTCTATGTGAATACGTGACCATGGCCTGGTGGGCCAGGGTCACAGGCTGAGCGGGGCCTCCCTGGAGGCATTACCCAGCTGGGCACAGGTCGTGCACCTGCGAATACAGTGTTCCAGATCTGAATCAATTCCCGGCCCCCACACATATGACCGGGCAATGGCCTTCATCAGCACGATGCCTGGGTGCTCGCTGTGGAGTTCCCTGAAGAATGCTTCCCTGCCCCTCTGGGGCATGACTACCCGGCTGCCCCATAGTAGGCAGTCGGCTTGGATGGAGAGCTCATCCATTCATCTGTGAAACGGTCTGACCTCCTCAGGGCATGCTCCGTGTGCGGGCGCCCAATCCCCAGTCAGGACACATTTCTTAATCAAGGATAGGACGGGATCTCTGTTGATCCAGGTTTTGATCTGGCAGGCTGTGATGGGGGAGCCTGCGCTGTCAAAGGCATCGACAGCCATGACCATCTCAGCGCTTTCCTCCGCTGCCTCGGTGGTGGCCAGTGGAAGCCTGCTGAGTGCGTCAGCGCAATTTTCAGTGCCCGGCCGGTGCCGTATGGTGTAGTCATATGCAGCGAGCGTGAGAGCCCATCGCTGTATGCGAGCTGACGCATTGGCAGTGACAGCCTTGCTGTCTGACAACAGCTTGTGGTCCGTTTCTAATTCAAACCTCCTGCCAAAAAGGTACTGATACATCTTTTTCACCCCATAGACACATGCGAGTGCTTCCTTCTCAACCATCCCATATCCCTGTTCCGCTTGAGAGAGCGACCTGGAGGCATAAGCCACAGGTTGTAGTTGGCCCTCAGCATTACCCTGCTGCAACACGCACCCAACCCCATAGGACGATGCATCACATGTCAAAACCAATTTCTTACGGGGGTCGTACAGGGTCAACAGCTTATTTGAACAAAGCAGGTTCTGTGCCGGATTGAAAGCCCGTTCCTGACAGTCCCCCCAAAACCAATCACAACCCTTACTCAGGAGCACGTGTAGCGGCTCCAACAATGTGCTTAAGTTTGGCAGAAAGTTCCCGAAATAGTTCAACAGTCCCAGGAATGAACTCAACTCCGATGTGTTGCAGGGCCTGGGTGCTCGTCGAATCGCCTCCGTTTTGGATTCGGTGGGCCGAATCCCATCTGCAGCAACCCTCCTGCCCAGAAACTCGACCTTGGGAGCCAAAAACACATACTTAGACTTCTTGAGTCACAGGCCTACCCAGTCCAGTCGGCGTAGCACCTCTTCCAGGTTGTGGAGGTGTCCCTCGGTGTCATGACCGGTGATGAGGATGTCGTCCTGAAATACAATTGTTCCAGGAATGGATTTGAGCAGGCTTTCCATGTTTCTTTGATAAATCACGGCCGTTGATCGAATGTCAAACGGACACCTGTTGTAGACAAACAGTCCCTTGTGTGTCGTGATGGTGGTCAGTAGTTTAGATTCGGCCAGATCTTGGGTCACGTAGGCTGAAGTGAGATCCAACTTGGTGAACAGCTTCCCGCATGCCAGTGTGGCAAAAAGGTCCTCCGCTCTCGGGAGCAGGTATTGGTCTTGTAGGGACACCCGATTGATAGTGGCCTTGTAGTCGCCACAGATCTTGACCGAGCCATCTGCTTTTAGGATGGGAACGATGTGGCTCGCCCAGTCGCTGAATTCAACAGGCGAGGTGATGCCCTCTCTCAGCAACCGGTCCAACTCGCTCTCAATTTTCTCCCACATCACATATGGCACAGCTCTGGCTTTGTGGTGCACTGGTCTGGCTTCCGGGGTGATGCATGTCACTACTTTGGTACCTTTGAACGTCCCGACGCCAGGTTGAAATAGTGATTCAAATTACTGTAGGACCTGTGAGCATGAACTTCGCTCCACAGATGACACTGCGTGCACATCCCCCCATTTCCACTTCATCTCAGCTAACCAGCTCCTCCCCAACAGTGCGGGACCATTGCCCGGGACAATCCAGAGCGGCAGCCGGTTCACCGATCCACTGTGTGTGACCGTCAACATTGCACTGCCCAGCACTGGAATGATTTCTTTGGTGTACGTCCGTAATTGCGTCTCAATGCATTCTAGTTTGGGTCTGCTGGCTTTGAGTGGCCACAGCTTTTCGAATTGTTGAACACTCATGAGTGACTGGTTGGCCTTCGTGATCAGCTCCATGCGTACAGGGATGCTGTTTAAGAGGACTTTCATCATCATGGGTGGCATTTTGGTATATGAGCTGTGAATGTTTTTTTTTTTTAATTCGTAGCCAATCGTTCCAATTCTTTGTCAAATCACAAATGCCAGAGGTCACCTTGCACACATCAAGGATCACTCTGCGCCAATGCTCTTAGCCAAAAGGCCTAGAGCCACTGCACCGTTCCTGGAAGTACTGCAATACCAGGTTCGTGCCATGGAGGTGGATGGGTCAGGCCCCCCACACACCTCCGTGGAGGTGGATGGGTCAAGCCACCCCACCCACCTCCGCTATGAGCTGTGAATGTTTGCCATATGAACCCGCTGAACTTCATTGATTTACCCCAGGCGTCATCCTGCCTCGCAGACCCCTCATCTGGTTCATCCGCCTTGTATATTAGCCTGGTTACAAGCTTTCTGCACATTCTGGCTAAATGGCCACTGAGGTTACAATTTCTGCAGACGAACTGTTGAAATCTGCAAGTCCTGGCAGCATGTCTGCCCCCACACCTCCAGCATGAACTGAGATTCCCATTGTTGTGAACAAAAGGGCTGTTGCAAGGCATTCCTCGCTGATTGTCCCTTTGACTGCTCTTGAGCACCCTGGGTGTCAATAGCCCCATCCCGGGCTGCTTGTCCACTGGGGGGGCGGTGGGGGGTGTAAATGTCCGTTCAGCCTGCCATTGTCTCTGTTGGAGACTTACTCTTGGATCTATTGCTGCCTGGGGTGTCTCGAACTGCCCTTGCCTGCCTGCAGGGCTCTGTGTCTCGTTTATGATATTGACTCCTTGATCCATCCAGAATTGCGCGCATATATTATCTTGGTTTCCTCCTCCCCGCCATAAAAGTCTGAGCCATCAACGACTCCGCTTCCAAGGTCAAGTCCTTGGTCTCAATTAGCTTTCTGCATATTCCAGCATGACCGATGCTCTCAATAAAGAAATCCCTTAGCATCTCCCCCCTGCAGGCGTCTGTGAGCTTACAGAGGCTGGCCAAGCGCCGAAGATCCGCAACTAAATCCGGTATGCTCTGTCCTTCCCGACGTCGGTGTGTATAGAATCTGTGTCGGGCCATGTGTATGCTGCTCGCCGGTTTGAGGTGCTCACTAATTAGTTTGCTGAGCTCTTCGAAGGTTTTGTCCGCCGGCTTCTCGGGTGCGAGCAGGTCTTTCATGAGCGCGTAAGTCTTAGGTCCACAGCTGGTCAGCAGATGAGCCCTTCGCTTGTCGGCCGCTATGTCTCCCAGCCAGTCCTTCATGACAAAACTCTGCTGGAGCCTCTCAATGAAATCGTCCCAGTCCTCACCAACACAGTACCATTCATCTGTGCTGCCGATGGCCATTCTCGTGGATCGTTGATTCCCGTTTCTCGTCGCCAATGTAAAGCCCTTGCACAATACCACAAATCCACACGAGGCACATTGTATGGACAAGGTCACTCCATGACCTGAACCTTTATTCACGGGACCAAGAAGTGCAGACCCTACATGGGACCTCCCTTTAAATACCTGGGTGACCAGGTGAGGAATGTTTCCCACAAGTTCACCCCCTGTGGTCAAGGTGTGCATTTCTTACGTATATACAGTATTGCAGTGTTGTTACATAAAGGTTACATACATGACAAAATGCAAGTGTAAGCCTTTTGTTTCCCGCTCCCTCTGTGGTCTTTCTCTTTCACTCTCACAGGCACATACACACAGACATGCACACTTCTCCTGTGGTCTGTCGTTCACCCTCTTTCACACACACCGACACAATTTCGCTGGAGCTACTGCGCCACCTTCAGGTTTTAAACGAGGAACAATAGCAATAAATTCTGAGGATGTGTGCAGTTCGAGGTTGAATGTGTTTTTAGTGCCACATCATCATTTTGTTCTAAAGAAAGGAGCTTTCCACGAAACAACATGTGTAGCCAAATATGCAAAACAGCGCTATGCTTTTAGATTTGAACCCGTATATATTTTGGAATTTAAAAAAACGTATAGCCGCAGCGCCTCACAACTACGTATTTCTTTGTTTCAGCATTGTTTAATTCGAGAAGTAAAAACTGCATTAAAATACTGCACAATTAAATAATGTTTTAAACAAAACGTGTGTTTGTTTTAATTCACCGATCGATGGAATGTGTCCTCACCCAGCACAAGGAAGAATAACATCAGCTACAGAAATACGATTGGCGACTGAGGAGAACTGTTTATGTGCTGAGTCAGAATAACATTTTCACATAAACATTTCATTCGCTCGCAAACGGTACGGCCCCCATGTAAAGTTGGGCTCTCCTTGTACATTTTCAACTTCGGCACAAAATGTTCCCGGTCCAATTTTTTAAAAACATTTATTTAAAACTACAGTGATTCTTTTCGCGCGATTTTTTTCTTCCAGGAGTTGATATTTAGCAGGATCTTCCCAGAAGAAGACTAGGTGCGTGAATGTGTGTGTTGGGTGGGGGAAGTTAGAAGGGATCAAGAGAGAATCTGTCATCTCTCAAAAGACCCAGTGCTGGTGGAGGTATGACATCAGTGAGAAAAATAAAACTAATTTGAAAAAGTTTTCAAGAAATCACAATCGTAACATTATAATTTATCTAGTCTGTGTTATTTTAGATAACATTATAATTTATCTAGTCTGTTATTTTAGATAACATTATAATTTATCTAATCTGTGTTATTTTAGATAACATTATAATTTATCTAGTCTGTGTTATTCCTGTGGAATTCTCTGCCACAGAAAGTTGTTGAGGCCAGTTCGTTAGATATATTCAAAAGGGAATTAGATGTGGCCCTTGTGGCTAAGGGGATCAAGGGGTATGGAGAGAAAGCAGGAAAGGGGTACTGAGGGAATGATCAACCATGATCTTATTGAATGGTGGTGCAGGCTCGAAGGGCCGAATGGCTTACTCCTGCACTTATTTTCTATGTTTCTATGTTTTACCAGAGACTGTCAAGTGCTCCAATGAAAGCATTCCCGGTTTGTATGTCTTTAGTCAAACTATCCTCAGGATCGTGAAGAAATTGATACCTTTCTGGCCACTTTCACTATCACCAGGAAATCCCCAGCGCACACGCAAGTTGTCCTTTCCCCCTCGTTTCCAAATGATTAATCCCCCTTCTCTCGCCCTCCATAAGGATATTCGTTGAATCCTGTCAATATTTGTTCGTACAAAGGTTGACCCAGAAGAATCTGAGGAAAAAAGGTTATTTTTCTCGAAAATATTTAAGTATGAGCACTGATAATAAACCATGTTGTAAGGGAAACTTGTCTTTGTGCAGTTAACCCTAAGCTTACCGGTTCCATAATGAATCCCTCGAGGAGAAGCTTGATATTCTGGAGGTTGAAGACCTCATGGTTTATTTCACAATGAATCCCACCTAGGTGAACGAAAGCACCAATGAGTTGAGCTAGCTCCTGGACCGTGGAAATGAAGATCTAAATTGCAGCTTACTTTTATTACAGCCTGGCTTCACACAGGGTTTGCTTGCTACCCACTTACGAACAGCACTGGGGGGAGGGGATAAACTAGATATGACATAATCGCACAAGAACACTGAAATTATAAAAAGACTTTACATCTAACTAACAAAATCGAAGAATTTGTCAAATAAGAAAAAGAAATCAAGTTCCTAAATGCTAACGCACGGTTTACTAGTTAGCCGATTATAAACTATTTTTCATTTAGAAGTTTCAGATTTCATAAATGACACTGTCATTTAAAAAAGGTTTTCCAAATGCATACTGTAGAAGAAACCTATATCGACTTTAAAAGGGATTTAGGTTTACTTAAAGACAGCTGGCATATCGTGTCGCACTATTAGGTCACTTTTTGATATACTTTATCATGATTATATTTTAAAGCTGGAAAAAAAAACTCAGAGATCTTGTGCCGTGCCAGTTAGTGCTGCAGTTTCTCTAACCTCGCCTATGGTTTTCAGCAACTTACCAAAATGCAACTGATTTTCTTCCGAACCAAAGTTTGTACATGAGGTTAACTGCCATTATATCATTTTCGTCGCCAGGTTCTATCGCAGGAGTCCTCCTTTTTAGTCCGTTTCGGTGAAATCAACTGTTAAGAAAGTGTTGCTGAGTCGGAGCCAGCAATGGAGAGGAGAGAACTGTGATTTGTGTCCATATCCGCTCCTTGTGCTCTGTGGAAAGCTGGGAATCAGAAACGGAAGGAAAATCCACCATGTGAGCGGCACAAAATACAATGGACAGAAATGTGGCTGACAGCACAGACTTCAGGAAATCCAACTAATCCAACGGAAATCAGATATCTGTATTAACACGCCAAGGCGCTGCACATCTTTAGATCTTAACTCTAACAAGTAGTCATTGTATGCATCTGCTAACATCATGGAGTTGTGTTTATAATTCTAATAATTAAATGTAAAAATACAGTAATTATATATTTTAAAAATGATACTGTTGTGTGATAAAGAGTAATAGTGGAAGAATTTAATATTGGTTGGGTGGTTTTGACCGCCAGCGAACTTCGCCTAATTTTAAAAGTCAAACGATATCAGCGATTATAGAAAAACACTGTCGTTTTCAATCGGTGTACATTCTTAACACTGTTTAATTGACTGGTGGTATTGTACTTAATGTGGGAATTTCATAAATTACACTTCTGCAAATTTACCAATTTTGTTCTTTGAATTAATGACAAACACATATCACAAGATAAATGTCGATGAAGAAAACTGGCCGGTTTCAGCTCAAACAACTTTTAAGGGCTAGAATTTCAGGTTTTAGCAATTTCACCCGTTTTTGAACAATAATCGCGGCAAAAAATAATTTTTTAGCGTTGGGCTACTGTTACCGCCAGAGCTCTCAAAATTGGTCAAATGGTGAATGATACGTCCTTACTATACAGTATAAATGCATACGAGGCCCATGCTTGAGAGAAAGTCAGTCTGTGACCTGTCCTTTATTCCTTTGCACTCAAGTGATGAAGGTGGGCGGAGCTTCCCCTTTTATACCTGAAGGTCCAGGTTAGGAGTGTCTCCCACCTAGTGGTCATTGTTCTCACAGTGTACAACTTAGGTCAGATTATAAATGGGTTACAATGCTGGTTGAATACATGATATCACCTCCCCCCCAAAGTCTTATTGGGATCACAGGTTGAATTTCTCTGATGGTTTACGCTCTCTTGTAGAGTGCCTGAGTTGGGGCTCCAGTTGTTGGGCGCTGGCCTGAGTGTCTGCTGTTTGTGGTGCCTCAGGCCTGTCCAGACTGCCCACAGTGATTGGGCTCTCCTCCTTTTGGTTCCGGTGTGCGGTCACCTGTGGTGGAGTGAACTCTACATCGTGTTCTTCCTCTGCTTCTTCTATGGGGTTGCTGAACCTCCTTTTTGTTTGATCCACGTATTTGCAGCAGATTTGTCCATTGGTAAGTTTAACTACCAGGATCCTATTTCCCTCTTTAGCAATCACAGTGCCTGCGAGCCATTTGGGCCCTGCAGCGTAATTGAGGACAAAAACAGGATCATTTACATCAACACATCGCGCCCTCGCATTCCTGTCATGGTAGTCATATTGTGGCTGGCGCCTGCTCTCGACAATTTCTTTCATGGTGGGGTGTATAAGGGATAGGCGGGTTTTGAGCATCCTTTTCATGAGCAGCTCTGCGGGTGGAACCCCTGTGAGCGAGTGTGGTCGGGATCTATAGGCCAACAGGAGGCGTGATAAGTGGGTTTGTAGGGAACCCCCTTGGATTCTGAGCATCCCCTGTTTGATTATCTGCACTGCTCGTTCTGCCTGGCCGTTTGAGGCCGGCTTGAACGGTGCCGTTCTGACATGGTTAATTCCATCGTCTGCCATGAAGTCCTGGAATTCAGTGCTTGTGAAGCACGGGCCATTGTCGCTGACCAAGACGTCCGGTTGAACGTGGGCGGCGACCATTGCCTGTAGACTTTCTACCGTGGCAGAGGCTGTGCTTGAATTTAAAATGTCACACTCGATCCATTTGGAGTAGGCGTCTACTACAACCAAAAACATTTTTCCCATGAAAGGACCTGCATAGTCCACATAGATGCGTGACCAAGGCTTGGCGGGCCATGGCCAGGGGCTAAGGGGGGCTTCCCTGGGCACATGGCCCAGCTGGGCACACGTGTTGCACTTGCGAACACAAAGTTCCAGATCTGTGTCTATTCCTGGCCACCAAACGTGTGACCTGGCAATTGCCTTCATCATGACAATGCCCGGGTGCTCATTGTGGAGTTCTCTGATGAACACCTCTCTGCCCACCTGGGGCATGACTACGCGGTTTCCCCACAGTAGGCAATCGGCCTGAATCGAGAGTTCATCCCTGCGCCGGTGAAATGGTTTAAATTCCTCAGGGCATGCCCTGTACGTGGCTGCCCAGTCCCCATTCAAGACACATTTCTTGACTAGAGACAATAGCGGGTCTCTATTTGTCCAGACTTTAATCTGACGGACTGTCACGGGTGAGCCTTCGCTTGCGAAAGCTTCAACAGCCATGACCATCTCAGCAGCATGCTCGGTAGCCCCCTCAGTGGTGACTAGTGGGAGCCTGCTGAGTGCATCGGCGCAGTTTTCGGTGCCCGGTCTGTGCCGAATTGTATAGTCATCGGCGGCTAACATGAATGCCCACCTCTGTATGTGGGCCGATGCGTTTGCATTTATTGCCTTGTTGTCGGCCAAAAGGGACGTTAGGGGTTTGTGATCTGTCTCCAGCTCAAATTTCCTGCCAAACAGGTACTGGTGCATTTTCTTTACAGCATATACACATGCGAGCGCCTCCTTTTCCACCATCCCGTAACCCCTTTCTGTCTGGGACAGACTCCTGGAGGCATAAGCTAACAGCTGTAACTGACCCTTGACATTGACATGCTGCAACACACACCCGACACCATAGGACGACGCATCGCACGTTAACACAAGTTTCTTACATGGGCCGTATAGTGTTTACAGAGTGTTGGAACATAACAAATTACGTGCTCTATTAAAAGCCCTTTCCTGGCTGTCCCCCCAGACCCATTCGCGACCTTTGCGTAGGAGCACGTGTAGCGGCTCTAGCAGCGTGCTCAATTTGGGAAGAAAGTTACCAAAATAGTTCAGGAGCCCCAGGAACGAATGCAGCTCCATCGTGTTACGGGGTCTGGGTGCTCTCTGGATCGCTTCCGTCTTGGACGCAGTAGGGCTGATCCCGTCTGCTGCTACCCTCATCCCCAGGAATTCTACCTCTGGAGCTAGGAAGACGCACTTCGCCTTTTTCAGTCGCAGCCCTACCTGGTCCAGTCTGCATAGCACCTCCTCCAGGTTGTGGAGGTGTTCTTCAGTATCGTAACCTGTAATGAGGATGTCGTCCTGAAAAACCACCGTCCCTGGAATCGACTTAAGGAGGCTTTCCATATTTCGTTGGAAGATTGCGGCGGCCGAGCGAATCCCGAACGGACATCTGTTGTACTCAAACAACCTCTTGTGTGTCGTGATGGTGGTCAGCTTCTTCGACTCACTCGCCAGCTCCTGGGTCATGTAAGCTGAGGTCAGGTCCAATTTTGAAAAAAGTTTGCCACCGGATAGCGTCGCAAAGAGGTTCTCCGCTCTCGATAGCGGGTACTGGTCTTGGAGTGACACCCGATTGATGGTGACCTTGTAATCACCACATATCCTGACCGACCCATCCGCCTTGAGCACTGGCACGATCGGGCTCGCCCAGTCACTGAATTTGACTGGCGAGATGATGCCTTCCCTCAGCAGGCAGTCCAATTCACCTTCTATCTTTTCCCGCATCACGTACGGCACCGCTCTGGCCTTGTGGTGTACTGGCCTGGCTTCCGGGTTTATGTGAATCACTACCTTGGCCCCCATGAAAGTGCCAATGCCGGGTTGAAATAATGAGTCAAATTTGTCCAGGATTTGTGAGCATGATACTCGCTCCACAGAGGAAATTGCATTGACATTGTCCCATTTCCAGTTCATGACAGCAAGCCAACTCCTCCCCAGTAATGTGGGACCGTCCCCTGGGACAATCCAGAGTGGCAACCTGTTCTCCGAATCTTTGTGGGTCACGACTACCGTGGCACTGCCTAGCACCGGAATGATCTCCTTTGTGTAAGTTCGTAGCTGTGTGTCAATCGGCGATAATTTTGGCCTCCTGGCCTTGGACGCCCACAACTTTTCAAACTGTTTGATACCCATCAGGGACTGGCTGGCCTCCGTGTCTAGCTCCATTGATACTGGGATGCCATTGAGGAGCACTTTCATCATTATCGGTGGCGTCCTGGTATATGAACTGTATACGTGCTCCACATGAACTCGCTGAACTTCAGCTTCCAGCGTTTTCCCCGAGCGTTCACCTGCAATTTCTGCAGGTATTTTGCTCATCTCTGCAAACTCCGGCTGAGTGTGTGCCTCCACACCTCCAACATGAGCTGTTGTTTGAAACAAAAGGTCTCTTGCCAGTCGATTATCCCTGACTGCCCCTGTGACAGTCCTTGAATGCGCCATTAACAGGTGTTGATGGCCCCATTACTGGCCGCATTGTCCCTTGCAATGGCGTGAATCGCCGTTCAGCTTGCCATTGTCTCTGTCGAACTCCCCCTCTGGGTTCGACGACATGTTGGGGCATGCCCGATTGCCCTTGTTTGCCTGGAGAACTGTGTGCTGCTTTAACAATGTTGAATCTCTTTCCCAACCATTCCTTAACACAGTACCTCTCCTCTGTTCTGCTAGTGGCCATGCTTGCGTGGTTTAAATCCCAGTTTCTCGTCGCCATTGATACGTTCTTACTATACAGTATAAATGCACACGAGGCCCATGCTTGAGAGAAGGTCAGTCTGTGACCTGTCTTTATTCCTTAGCACTCAAGTGATGAAGGTGGGTGGAGCTTCCCCTTTTATACCTGAAGGTCCAGGTTAGGAGTGTCTCCCACCTAGTGGTCATTGTTCTCAGAGTGTACAACTTAGGTCAGTTTATACATGGGTTACAATGCTGGTTGAATACATGACAGTGAAGATCATTAGCGACAGCGATAAATCCAGCATTGCACAACTGAATTTGTGTGGCGGAGCTGAAATTTGTGACCGGAAAAAAAAAATCGCACCTGCTGAACATGCGCAAGTTTTCTTTTGTTGCCATTTTTTTCTTCTTCCCACGCTTCTGGTCAGCTGTCATGGAGTGCCTGCACATGTGCAGTATACCCAGGGCTGAATCAGCCATTTTTAGATTGCATTCACAATGGAAGGAGATGGGAGCAGCAGCGAGCCAGAAAGTTTAGTAATGAGGCCATCGAGTCCCTTGTCACTGCTGTGGAAAGGAGATGGGCGGAATTAAACAGAAGGGTTGCAAGTAAACCCCTCCCAGTGGTTTTTCATCACATTTGGACCAGCATCGCTGAGGAGGTGTCTTGTATCGATGATATCCGAAGGACCCATCGTCAGTGCCGCAACAGGTCAATGACCATTGCATGATCCTTGGAGTAAATAATATTTTTATTGATGCACTCCTTCATTACTTAATTTATAAATCTGACACATGTTGGTATAGGTAGGGTTAGTGTTGCACCTTATTTGCCATGAATGATCTTTACACATTATTAAGATTGCTTTCTGAGATTTTAAAAGATGTTTCTGCACTCCGATCTCTTCCTCATGAACCACGTACAACTTCCAGGGCCATTAAACAGAGGACTGTATTAAGTGCACACAGTATGGTATAAGTGCTTTGATGGCTATCTGTGTGTGCCACAAGAGCAGAAGGGCCCTCTGGTAACCATTCCCATTGTCATCTTTGCAGGGAAAGTTGTCCCACAACCACCGGGAGCAGCGGCAGACAGGCGGCGGTCCGCACAGAACTATGCCTTTGACAGATCTGGAGGAACAAATGGCTGATCTGATCAGAGTCTCAGGGAGGTCAACTGCCCGTGGGGGTGCTGAGTCCCCGTTCGAAAGTGAGGGTAAGTCCTGCAAAATTCCCGGGCTGGGTTGGAGCAATGGACTAGGATTTGGGCAATGTGATGCAGTATCTCTGGACTACATATAATGGAGTAGCGGCGGTCCTTCAAATGAGCCTGCGCTATGTGACCTTACTCATGTCACCCTGCTGCTAGCCACTCATTTGTTGTTTTCTATTTCCAGGTGAGCAGTCGCATGCGCCACATCCGCCAATGGAAGCCTCCATCTCAGGCCATCAGGAGGAGGAGGATGAGGGCGAGGAACTTCGAGGAGAGGAGCAGACCAAGCTGCCTATTCTGGGGTGAAGTGGGGAGGTGGGGGGGGCGGGTGGGGGCTGATGCACTCAACACCTCTTTTTTTCTCTGGACAGCACCTCGTCCGAGGAAGAAACATTCTCGGGCTTTGAGTCATCCGATGCCTCAAGTACAAGTGACATGCAGCAACGCACTACCGGGGTTGAATCTCGTATGCTGTCTCTCCAAAGGTTGAGTCGGCAAAGCTGGTCTGCTGACAGACAGGCAGACGCACACCTCGACATGGTGGGACTGTCCAGGGAGAGCGTCGAGCTCACCCGACAGCTCCTAGAGGTATTGGGTAGGATTCCTGCAAGCACCGCGGCACTATCTGCAAACGTGACGGAGGTCGGGTCACAGATTGTCCATGCGGGCCATGAAATCTGCGAGGCTGTCAATGCTCACACGCAATTGATGGCCTCCATCAGTGACACTGCAGTCCCCAGTGTCACACCCAGACCCAAATCATCTGTGACTGGCGAGGCTGAGCAAGAGGCTTGCCACTCAGAAGTCGGGCCTTCCAAACCCCAAGCTTCTCCAGTGGATCCACACATGGCGTTGCCATTGTCTCTCTCCCCCCAATACAGTAGCACTCTGGTAACCTTGTTGCACAAACTCTTGGTGCACCTTGGGTAGGATCATGATGTGAGGGAGGGAGGTACAAGGGACGGGGGGGGTTAGGATGAGGGGGTGGAGGAGCCGGAGGTAAAAGACGTTCGGTGCAGGGGTTGTTGTTTTGTTGTTGTTTTGTTGTTGCTATTTTATGAAAGTTTTAAAAGTTTCTCAATTCTGTTCAGTTATAAAAGTTCACAATAATGTTCAATAAATGTTATTAAAGTTTTACAATTACGTTTAGAAAGTTCAAAAAGTTTACAATTCTTTTGTTCACCATAACCATTCCTGTGTAGTGTCTCATTAGAGTTGGAATAGTCAACATGGTGGGATAGAGTGACCAGGCAACGGTCAAATGTGCCGTTCACTCTTCAAGCAAAGCGTTGCATTATGAGCTGCTGATGTAAGGCTTTTGCAGTGGTGAAAGCTCCACGAGGCCTCCCCTGTGGTGGTGGCGGTGGTGGTGACATGGGTTGCTCACCAGGCTCCTCGTCCTCCTCCTTCTCGAACTCCTCCTCCTCCTCCCCTCTCTGCTGAGGTGGTTCTGCAATCCCCAGTGGCAAATCCTGTTCCCTCATGATGGCTAAGTTGTGTAGCATGCAGCACACCACAATAAACTCCGAGACCTGCTGAGGGGAGTATTGCAGGCAGTCTCCAGAGTGGTCCAGGCATCGGAAGCGCTGCTTGAACACTCTAATTGTCTGTTTGATGATGTTACATGTGACTGCATGGCTCTCATTATAGCGATGCTCGGCTTCTGTCTGAGGGTTCCAGAGGGTGGTCATGAGCCAGGTGGCGAGGTCGTAACCTTTGTCCCCCAGCATCCAGCTCTGGCCTTGTGGTTGACGTTCAAACAAGTATGATACAGTGCTCTCACGCAAGATGAAAGCATCATGAATGCTCCCTGGATATTGGGCATTTACTGCCACGATGCGCTGAGTATAGTTGCAGACAATCTGTACATTCATGGACTGGAATCCCTTTCGCTTTTGGTAAACCTCTGGATTGAGCAAAAGATGCTCGCAGGGCAATGTGCATACAATCAATGGCTGCCTGAACCTTGGGGAAACCAGCAATTCATCCAAAACCTACAGCCCTCTCATTCTGTGCCTCCTTGGTCATTGGGAGGTTTATGAAGTCCATCCTGCATGCGGACAGTGCAGTAATCACCTGGCGAATGCAGCAATGTGTAGCATATTGCAAGATGGAGCAAATTTCCCCTTCTGATGCCTGAAAGGAGCCGGAGGCATAGGAGGCAAGTGCTGCAGTCACCTTCACCTCGACGGGCAGTGCAGTCCTGTTGCCGGTGGTAGGCTGTAGGTCTGCCTTTATGAGCTGGCATATCTCTGTGACCACCTCTTTTCAGAAGCGCAGCCTTTTAATGCACTGTGCCTCAGAGAGCTGCAGGTATGAGTTGTTATTTACAGAATAAATCCACAGGACTGTATCGCAAGCTTAAACTGTTGTGACCTTGGTCTCTTTATTCAGACTCCAGAGTGGGGAAGCAGCACGGTGAATCACCTTTTATACCTGCTTGCCCCGCCCGCCCAAGGTGCACAGGTGACCCTTAAGTCTCCCACAGGTGTGCCCTTTAGTGGCAAGTCTTACAATTTGATAAGGTTTACATACACACATAACATCACTTCCCTCCAAAGTCTTATGTGCAAGTTATTTGCAAGTTGAGGCGATCTGGCGCCCCGCATCCCCGGGTTAATCGCCTGCGTTGAAATCCGACGTGATGGGATCATCCTCATGGTTGATGACGAAGTTGATTGTGGTACTGGGTCGCTGGAGGCCAAGTCCTTTCACAGTGGTTCCTGGTTATCTGTAGTTCACAGTTTGCTCTTGTCCAAATGCTTTACTCATTAACCCGATAGATGGTTTCACAATCAAATGCTCCGTTTTCATCATATACACTCCATTCCCCCCCTTGGCTAATGCGGTGCTAGTGGCCCAACTGAGGCCCTAAACATGGTCTACATCACTTATTGTGATGTCGCGTGGAGGGGCCGTGCAATTATGGTGCATTCTCTGCTGATGGCATACGGAAGACTCGGTTCTGAGTGATTCTATCTGGTGACTGTGTAGCACCTCGGATAGCCGTGTCTGTAGGGAGTCTACCGTGGCACGCGTAGTGCTAGGTTTAGTGATTTGGGAGGCCTGCTCCGGGCTATTGTCGCTGACCCTGAGATCTAGCAAGCCCAGGATGGCTGCAATGGCCTTGAGACTTTCGGTCGTGGCGGGAGGCCTAGTGGTCCCCGTGGATCCTGGGCCGTAGTATGGGGGCCCCGGGCCACCGACTGTGTGTAGCCGCCCTGCCTTACTTTGCAACGTTGGGATGGGTCTTTCGTCTCGATGATGGATAGGTTGCCACATCCCATCTAACAGTTCACCTTTGGCAGGTGGTAACGTGGGATCCTGGCTGGTCCAGGTCCTAAGCTGGGGGCCGTTACGGTTGACCCCTCACTTTCTAGCACTTCCACGACTGTGAGTGGGTCTGCAGGCTGCGCCGTTTCCACCCCGGTGGTGGGCAAGGTAGCCAACTGAGGGCATTAGTGCCGTTCTCAGTGCCTGGCCCGTGGCGGATCATGTTACAGTGCACAGACAGTGTTAGACATTCTCGAAACAACGCATCGATAATGGTGTCTCTGCTCTCCCAAACTTGTGGGATGAGCAGCTTGTCTTACTCGAGCACATATTGGGACACTTTTTGGTACGTCTCTTTAGTCCCATGAATACAGGCTGCTGCTTTGTTTAACTTATTGGATACATGTTCAATTGTTTGGGGGTCGCTCGCTATTTTTGCTTGCTGCACAACACTCCCAACTCTGTGTGGTAACATCTCACTTGCTATGAATACTTTGTTCGATACATATACGACCGGTTGGTGTTCGCCCGCTACTTTGACTTGTTGTAAGGTCCCCCGAGCCCATATAATGGTACATCGTTGGCCGCGAAGGACCACTCACATGGGTTACATAGTACAAACAACTTATTGGAACGTGGTGGATTCCTGGCTTTCTCAGCGGCTGCCCCTTTACCTTTGCCCCAAACCCAGTCGTCTTCCTTGCTGGGCGACACATTACTCCGTTCCATTGCGGCGACCTCCCGTGGTCTGGACGCTCTCTCATCCCATGGTCTGGACGCTCTCTTGTCCTGTGGTCTGGACACACCTTCGTCCCGTGGTCTGGACGCACCTTCGTCCCGTGGTCTGGGCACCTTCTTATCCTGTGGTCTGGACGTCCTCTCGTCCCGTGGTCTGGATGCTCTTCCATTCCGTGGTCTGGACTCTCTCCCATCCGTGTCCGTGATGCCGACTGCCGCGATCTTCCTCCCCAGGGTTTTTGCCTCTGGCATTGGGAAGACGCATTTGGATCATTTTGGCCGGAGTCCCACTCCGCATTGTCGACCTGGAGCCTCTTCCATTGTCACGAAGAGATCGTCGGCTTTGGGTGGTGGGTACCGCGCCTGTACCGCAGGTCGGTTGATCTTCACCTCCTCGTGGTCGTGATGAGCAGCCTGTGCCTCGTGGATCTGCAATTGGATCTGCACTTTGATGCCTGGTTCAGTTGAAGGTGGGGGTTTGCTCAGTCTTTAAGAAGCGGAGACATCGTTCACTGGAGAAGGTACACAGGGGTCTTCCCAGTTCCATCGCATTTCCCCCATCCACCTTCTACCAAGCAGCGTTGGCCCGTCACCTGAAACAATCCACAGTGGTAAATCGTGCACTGCTCCCTCATGGGATACTCTTATATCCGCACGACCAATAACTCGTATCAGTTCCTTGGTGTAGGTGTGCAGCTTTGCCTGAATCAAGATTAGCTTGGGTCGCTGTGCTTCGGTGCCCCACAGCCTCTCGAATGCCTTCTGGCTCATAACTGATTGACTCGCCCCCGTGTCTGGTTCCATGGAGAAAAGGAGTGCCGTTAAGTTCAACTTTTAACATTATCGGAGGGCTTTTGGTGGTGAAGGTGTATATCCCATATACTTCCTCTTCATCCTCAGGTTCAGTTGCCTCTCCTGCTCGTTCATCGTGATCCTCGCTGGATTGGTCATCTTTTCCTGACTCTGCCACGCGGTGAGTCAGAGATCGTTTGCACATTTGCTGGAGGTGCCCCATTGTTCCACAGCCCTTGCACACATAGGGCTTGAATCGACATTGATGAGCTCTATGGCAGCCCCCGCAGCACCAACATGGCGCTAATGGATATGCATTCACGCCCCACGGCGGACTCTGAGTCACTCTCGGCCTAGGTCTGGTCTCTGCGGTCATGTGGGCCCTGCCCTGCGCCGTTCTGCCTGCTGAAAACATTATTTTATGCACAGTACTTGCCGGTGAGCTTCGATTCTGTGAAGATATCTGTTTCGTGTTATCGCTCCTGGATATGAAGGCTTGGGCTATCGTGATGATCTCGGGATTCGGCAGACAGCAGTTTGCGAAGAATGACCTCGTGGCCAATTCTAAGCATGGAAAAATCCCGCAACATTTCCCCCAAGGATCCTGCAAATTCGCATTGTCCCGCAAGACTTCTTAGGTCGGCGACAAAACTCGCCACATTCTGGCCCTTGGAGCAACGGTGCGTGTAAAAGCGATACCAGGCCATCAGGACGCTCTCCTTTGGCTTGAGGTTTTCCCTAGCCAGTGTACACAACTCTGCGTAAGATTTGTCCATTGGTTTGACCGGTGGCAGCAAATTTTTAAAGAGGCCATATACCGATGACGCACATATGGTGAGGAGAATCGCCCTGCGCTTGATCGCTGTTTCAGCCGTGTCCAGTTCGTTGGCCACAAAGTACTGGTCGAGGCGCTCAATGAAGGCTTCCCAATCATCACCCTCAACAAATCTCTCAAGAATACCAACGACAGCCATTACCGTGTGACAGTTCGTGATCCGTTACTCGTTGCCAATTTGTCATGTACAGAATGAATCCACAGGACTGTATCGCAAGCTCAAACTGTTGTGACCTTGGTCTCTTTATTCAGACTCCAGAGTGGGGAAGCAGCATGGTGAATCACCTTTTATACCTGCTTGCCCAGGGTGCACAAGTGACCCTTAGGTCTCCCACAGGTGTGCCCCCTAGTGGCAAGTCTTACATTTTGGTCAGGTCTACATACATGAGCGATGTTCCCTGTAAATTCGTGGGGGGTAAGCCCTCCTCCCCATACATCTGTGTGCTCTTGAATTACGCTCAAAATGCTCATCAATAAGCCTTCTTCCAGCTCGACGCTGCATAGTAAAAGCAGCCAGGAATAATGGCTGACATAATATAGCCCCCATTTTAAAAAATTTCCTTAACTATCCTTTAAAACAAACTGTAAACTCACATAAAACTTCACTGTGTAAAATGCAGCCTTCCTTCTCCAAATCCTTTTATGCACTGAACTTCTGCTGCATTTTCAAGATGGTGATGTTAGCGCTGGTTACGGCCTGGGTCCGACTGACTTTTTCAGGCGGGTTTCAGGGTGGACGGTAAAACGGGCAATATTGCCGAATTTTCCAACCGGGGGCGATAGCGCAGCATTGCACGCTGATTGACATCATCCAAACGGTGAAAATATCGGGCGGGCGCTAAGTTTTAGCACTGGTGTAAAACCACGACCGAAATTTCCGCCTGGGCGCAAAATGTTGTGCGACTCGTTTAGCGGCAAAAAAAAATTGTTTTTGCGCTTCACCCAGGCGGAAAACCTGTTGCGAACCTGTCGAAAATCTAATCCAATAAATCACAGACACCATCCGTCCAGCATCCCTCTAATCGCCCCCACCAACATCCTACTATCTCATAAATCACCTCAAGTTTTGTGCCTCCACTCTTTGGTCTCAATTTTCCCCAATTATCTGCACCATTATTTTGGCGTGCATCGTTTTTTTTGGAGTAAATTCAATCTCCAAGTTTCCCCAAAGTTTCTGCGCGAGCGTAATTCACTTCAATAGGATTCTTTTAGGCTACGATTTTTTTTACTTCATTGGGGGTGTAACTTGCCACCCATGCCAATTCTGGCCATTTAAGCAAGTTTGGCCAGCTCCGATTTACTCCAATTTTTCTTAGAACAGCGTATGTGATCGCACTGGAAAAACCTTCTGGACAGTTAACAAAATCGGCGCAGGTAAGAGAATCAGCATAGCAGATGCAGTTTCATGGCTGGGACAACAGCAGCAGAGAGGGAGGGGTGGAGGGGAAGGAGAGAAGGGGAGGGGAGAGGAGGGGGGGAAGAGAAGAGGGGGGGCGGAGAGGAGAGAGGGGAGTGGGGGGGAGGCCTTTCGGCCTGGGTTAGGAGCAGCATCTGGCGCCGGGAGGAGGAAGGCCTTTTGGCCAGGGTTTGGAGCAGCAACCGGCACCGGGAGGAGGGCGGTCTTTCGGTCAGGGTTAGGAGCAGCACCGGGCACTGGGAGGGAGGGGGGATAGATTTTTGGCATAAACTCGAATAATTTCATGCTGGTAATTTGCTGCAATGTGCAAGGTGCTGGTGCAGGTTGCTGTGAGCTGGCCAGAATGTGTTGTATGTTTCACTTTCCAGCCTCAGCCCGCAGTGTGTCCCTCGTTACCCTGGCAACCCGATCTTTTTGACACAGATCTTAGGCTCCACTCCAAAGCTAAAGGACAGGGTACGCAGCACCAAAATCGACAATTCAAACGGGAAAGTCGGATGATTTTTTTTTGGCATAGTTGGGCCCCAAAAAAAACAGGCATAACTCTTCAAATACGCTAAAAAAACGGCTTTGGGGAAAATTGAGCACTTGGTCATAAAGTCCATCCGAAATGTTGATCATGCTTTGTGTGAAGAACTGCCTTTCATTTATGTCTTTCTGTCAGAATTTATCTTAAACTCATACTCCAGATTTATCTTTTCTCAATTTTTTAATATACAAACAAAGAAACATGGAAAATAGGTGCAGGAGTAGGCCATTCAGCCCTTTGAGCCTGCACCACCACTCAATATGATCATGGCTGATCATGCAACTTCAGTACCTCATTCCTGCTTTCTCTCCATACTCCTTGATACCTTTAGCCGTAAGGGCCACATCTAACTCTCCTTTGAATATATCTAACAAACTGGCCTCAACAACTTTCTGTGGTAGAGAATTCCACAGGTTCACAATTCTCTGAGTGAAAAAGTTTCTCCTCATCTTGGTCCTAAATGGCTTACTCCTTATCCTTAGACTGTGAGCACTGGTTCTGGACTTCCCCAACATCGGGAACATTCTTCCTGCATCTAAACCTGTCCAATCCCGTCAGAATTTTATATGTTTCTATGAGATTCCCTCTCATTCATCTAAATTCCAGTGAATATAAGCCTAGTCGATCAAATCTTTCTACATATGTCAATCCTGCCATCCCAGGAATCAGTCTGGTGAACCTTCGCTGCACTCGCTCTGTTATATATGTGAACTTGTATTTACTCTGTACAGCCACCAGAGGGCTCACCCCCATGAGTCCCAAGGGATCCCATAATCCCTTGGGAGCACAGGTATTTAAGGAGGCCTCACAGGTTGGAGAGGCACTCTGGAGACCTGCAATAAAAGACTAAGGTCACACTTAGTGTTCAGTCTGACTCTTTCTCCATACATAACAACTGGCGATGACATACAGATAGTGAACCCAAAGATGCAGAGAACGATGAGCATCCTGGAAAAATTCTCGGAGGGAGATGATTGGGAAACTTTTGTGGAGTGACTCAACCAATACTTTGTAGCCAACGAGCTAGATGGGGAAGAGAACGCTGCCAAACGAAGGGCGATCCTCCTCACCGTCTGTGGGGCACCAACGTATGGCCTCATGCAGAATCTATCACTCCAGCGAAACCCACGGAGAAATCGTACGACGAATTGTGCACACTGGTCCGACAGCATTTAAACCCGAAGGAAAGTGTTCTGATGGCGAGGTACCGGTTCTACACCTACAAAAGGTCTTAAGGCCAAGAAGTGGCGAGTTATGTCGCCGAGTTAAGGCGCCTTGTAGGACATTGCGAATTTGAAGGACATTTGGAACACATGCTCAGAGACTTCTTCGTATTTGGCATTGGCCACAAAAACTTTTGACTGTAGAGACCTCAACCTTGAATAAGGCCATACTGATAGCCCAGGTGTTCATTGCCACCAGTGACAATACTAAGCAAATCTCTCAGCACAAAAATGCTGCTACAAGTACTGTGAACAAAGTGATGTTGTTTTCAAAGCGTAACATACAGGGCAGGTCACACATACCTGCAGCTGCACGTCCGCAGATATCTCAGAGTCTACCATCAAGGGTGATGAATACAAGGCCATTAACACCTTGTTGGCGCTGCGGGGGTGATCATCATTTCCATTTATGCCGATTCAAAGGGTACGTTTGCAAGGGCTGTGGAACAATGGGACACCTCCAACAAGTGTGCAGGCGAGCTGCAAATCCTGTGAAACCTGCAAACCACCATGTGGCAGAGAAGGACAGATCCATGGAGGATCACGACGAACCAGAGCCTCAGACCGAGGAGGCAGAGGTACATGGAGTGTACACATTCACCACAAAGTGTCCCCCAATAATGCTGAATGTTGAACTAAATGGACTCCCGATGTCAATGGAGCTGGACACGGGTGCAAGCCAGTCCGTCATGGGCAAAAAGACTTCAGAAAGATTGTGTTGCAACAAGGCCTCAAGGCCAGTCTTAACTCCAGTTCACACGAAACTAAAATCTTACACAAAAGAAATGATTCCCATAATCGGCAATGCTACTGTAAAGGTCTCCGACAATGGAGCGGTGCACAAGATACCAATCTGGGTGGTACCGGGCGATGGTCCCACGCTGCTCGGCAGGAGCTGGCTGGGAAAGATACACTGGAACTGGGACGACGTCTGAGCGCTATCGCCCGCTGACGACACTTCGTGAGCCCAGGTCTTAAACAAATTTCCTTCGCTGTTCAAACCAGGCATCGGGAAATTCCAAGGAGCAAAAGTGCAGATCCACCTAATTCCGGGTGCGCAACCTATCCGTCACAAGGTGAGAGCAGTACCGTACATGATGAGAGAAAGGATAGAGATCGAGCTAGATCGGCTGCAAAGAGAGGGCATCATTTCACCAATTGAGTTCAACGAGTGGGCCAGTCCAATCGTTCCTGTCCTCAAGGGAGATGGCACCATCAGAATCTGTGATGATTACAAAGTAACTATCAATCCTTTCTCCCTGCAGGACCAATACCCACTACCAAAGGCAGATGACCTCTTTGCAATGCTGGCGGGAGGAAAGATGTTCACGAAGCTAGATCTGACTTCAACCTATATGACACAGGAACTGGAGGAATAATAGAAGGCCCTCACATACATCAACATTCACAAAGGTCTTTTTGTTTATAACAGATGCCCGTTTGGAATCCGATCTGTGGCGGCGATATTCCAGAGAAACATGGAAAGCTTACTGAAGTCGGTCCCACACACTGTGGTCTTCCAGGATGACATCTTGGTTACAGGTCGGAACACAGTCGAGCATCTGCAGCACCTGGAGGAGGTTCTTAGTCGACTCAACCGCGTGGGGCTCAGGTTAAAACGATCGAAGTGTGTTTTCCTGGCACCTGAAGTGGAGTTTTTGGGAAGGAGGATTGCGGCAGATGGCATCAGGCCCACCAACACGAAGATGGAGGCAATCGAGAACGCACCGAGGCCACAGAACTTGACGGAGCTGTGGTCATTTCTGGGACTCCTGAACTACTTTGGTAACTTCTTACCTGGTCTTAGCACCCTGTTAGAACCACTGTATGTTTTACTACCAAAGGGGACGAATGTGTTTGGGGCAAAAGCCAAGAAAATGCCTTTGTATAAGCGAGAAAATTGTTATGCTCAAACAAATTACTTGTGTTGTATGATCCATGTAAGCATTTGAAACTAGCATATGATGCATCGTCATATGGCGTCGGGTGTGTATTGCAATAAGCTAATGATTCTGGGAAACTGCAACCGGTTGCTTATGCACCCAGGAGTCTGTCTAAGGCTGAGAGAGCCGACAGCATGATTGAAAAAGAAGCATGAGCATGTGTCTATGGGGTAAAGAAAATGCATCAATACCTGTTTGGGCTAAAATTCGAATTGGAAACTGACCATAAGCCACTTATATCCCTGTTCTCCGAGAGTAAAGGGATAAATACCAACGCATCGGCCTGCATCCAGAGATGTGCGCTCACATTGTCCACATACAACTACGCCATCTGCCACAGGTCAGGCACAGAAAACTGCATCGATGCTCTCAGTAGGCGGCCATTGCCCACCATGGGGATGGAAATGGCGTAGCCTGCATATCTAGCCATGTTTATGGAAGCATTTGAGAGTGAGCAATCACCCGTCACTGCCCAGCAGATCAAAACCTGGACAAGCCAGGACCCCTTATTATCTCTAGTCAAAAGCTGTGTGCTTCACGGGAGCTGGTCCAGTGTCCCAGTGGAAATGCAGGAAAAGATTAAGCCGTTCCAGCGACGCAAAGATGAAATGTCTATACAAGCAGACTGCCTTCTGTGGGGCAATCGAGTAGTGATCCCCAAGAAGGGCAGAGACACGTTCTTCAATGACCTCCACAGTACCCACCCAGGCATTGTAATGATGAAAGCGATAGCCAGATCCCACGTGTGGTGGCCCGGTGTCGATGCGGACTTAGAGTCCTGCGTTCACAGATGTAATACATGCTCACAGTTAAGCAATGTACCTAGGGAGGCACCGCTAAGCTTATGGTCTTGGCCTTCCAAACCGTGGTCTAGGGTACACGTCGACTATGCAGGCCCGTTCTTGGGTAAAATGTTCCTTGTGGTTGTAGACGCATATTCCAAGTGGATTGAATGTGAGATAATGTCGGCAAGCACCTCCGCTGCCACTACTGAAAACCTGCGGGCCATGTTTGCCATTCACGGCTTACCCGATGTCCTGGTGAGCGACAACGGGCCATGTTTTACCAGTGCTGAGTTCAACGAATTCATGACCCGTAATGGGATCAAACATGTCACATCTGCCCCATTTAAACCAGCGTCCAATGGTCAGGCAGAGAGAGCAGTGCAAACCACCAAGCAAGGCTTGAAGAGGGTAACTGAAGGCTCGCTGCAGACTCGCCTATCCCGAGTCCTGCTTAGCTACCGCACGAGACCCCACTCGCTCACTGGGATCCCACCTGCTGAACTGCTCATGAAAAGAGCACTTAAGACAAGGCTCTCGTTAGTTCACCCTGATATACATGAACAGGTAGAGAGCAGGTGGCTTCAACAAAGTACATACCATGATAGCGCAAATGTGTCACGCGAGATTGAAATCAATGATCCTGTATTGGTATTGAATTATGGACAAGGTCCCAAGTGGCTTCCCGGCACTGTCGTGGCCAAAGAGGAGAGCAGGGTGTTTTGGGTCAAACTTTCAAATGGACTCATTCACCGGAAACACTTGGACCAAATCAAACTCAAATTTACGGACTACCCTGAAAAACCCACCTTGGACCCTACCTTTTTTGATCCCCCAACATACACACCAGTGGCAACCGGCACCACGGTTGACCACGAAGCAGAACCCATCATCCACAGCAGTCCAGCAGGACCCAACACACCAGGCAGCCCAGCAAGGCCAGCTGCACAGTAGCCCAGCGAGGGCCCAACATATCATTCAACAATACCAGCTTTCACACCGAGATGATCAACCAGGGCAAAGAGGGCCCCAGATCGACTCACATTGTAAATAGTTACACTATTGACTTTGTGGGATGAGTGTTGTTATACATGTGAACTTGTATTTACTCTGTACAGCCACCAGAGGACTCATCTCTTGGAGTCCCAAGGGATCCCATAATCCCTTGGGAGAACAGGTATTTAAGGAGGCCTCACAGGTTGGAGAGGCACTCTGGAGACCTGCAATAAAAGACTAAGGTCACACTTTACTTTGAGCTCACAGTGTTCAGTCTGACTCTTTCTCCATACATAACACCTTCAATAGCAAGAATGTCCTTCCTCAGCTTTGTTCACAACTGTACACAATATTCAAGGTGTGGCCTCACCAAGACCCTGTACAACTGCAGTAAGACCTCCCTGCTCCTGTCCTCAAATTCTCTCGCTATGAAGGCCAACATGCCATTTGACTTCTTCACCGCCTGCTGTACCTGCATGCCAACTTTCAAGAACTGATATCCCATGACACCCAGGTCTCGTTGCACCTCCCCTTTTCCTAATCTGTCAACATTCAGATAATATTATGCCTTCCTGTTTATGCCACCTCACTTTTATCCACATTATACTGCATCTTCCATGCATTTGCCCATTCACCTAACCTGTCCAAGTCACCCTGCAGCCTCTTAGCATCCCCCTCACAGCTCACACTGCCACCCAGCTTAGTGTCATCTGCAAACTTGGAGATATTACGTTCAATTCCTTCATCTAAATCATTAATATATATTGTAAATAGATGGGGTCCCAGTACTGAACTTTACGGTACCCCATTAGTCACTGCCTGCCATTCTGAAAAGGACCCGCTTATTCCTACTCTTTGCTTCCTGTCTACCAACCAGATCTCTATCTACGCCAATACATTACCCCCAATATCAAGTGCTTTAATTTTGCACACTAATCTCTTGTGTGGGACCTTGTCAAAAGCCTTTTGAAAGTCCAAATACACCACATCCACTGGTTCTCCCTTGTCCACTCTACTAGTTACATTCTCAAAAAATTCTAGAAGATTTGTCAAGCATGATTTCCCTTTCATAAATCCATGCTGACTTGGACCGATCCTGTCACTGCTTTCCATATGTGCTGCTATTTCATCTTTAATAATTGATTCCAACATTTTCCCTACTACTGATATCAGGCTAACCGGACTGTAATTCCCTGTTTTCTCTTTCCCTCCTTTTTTAAAAAGTGGGGTTACATTAGCTACCCTCCAATCCATAAGAACTGATCCAGTCTTTAGAATGTTGGAAAATGATCACCAATGCATCCACTATTTCTAGGGCCACTTCCGTAATGCAGACTATCAGGCCCTGGGGATTTATCGACCTTCAATCCCTTCAACTAACACTATTTCCTGACTAATAAGAATTTCCCTCAGTTCCCCCTTCTCGCTAGACCCTCAGTCCCCTAATATTTCTGGAAGGTTATTTGTGTCTTCCATAGTGAAGACAGAACCAAAGTATTTGTTCAATTGGTCTGCAATTTCTTTGTTCCCCATTATAAATTCACCTGAGTCTGACTGCAAGGGACCTACATTTGTCTTCACTAATCTTTTTCTCTTCACATATCTATAGAAGCTTTTGCAGTCAGTTTTTATGTTCCCTGCAAGCTTACTCTCATACTCTATTTTCCCCCTCCTATTAAACCCTTTGTCCTCCTCTGCTGAATTCTAAATTTCTCCCTGTCCTCAGATTTGCTGGCCAATTTACATGCCTCTTCCTTGGATTTAACACTATCTCCATTTTCCCTTGTTAGCCACGGTTGAGCCACCTTCCCCATTTTATTTCTATGCCAGACAGGGATGTACAATTGTTGAAGTTCATCCTGTGATCTTTAAATGTTTGCCATTGCCTATCCACAGTCAACCTTTAAGTATCATTCGCCAGTCTATCCTAGCCAATTCACGTCTCATACCATCGAACTTACCTTTCTTTAAGTTCAGGACCCTAGGCTCTGTGTCACTCTCCATCTTAATGAAGAATTCTACCATATTATGGTCACTTTTCCCCAATGAGTCACGCACAACAAGATTGCTAATTAATCCTCTCTCATTACACATCACCCAGTCTAGGATGGCCAGCTCTCTAGTTGGTTCCTTGACATATTGGTCTAGAAAACCATCCCTTATACACTCCAGGATATCCTCCTCAACTGTATTGCTACCAGTTTGGTTAGCCCAATCTATATGTAGATTAAAGTCACCCATGATAACTGCTGTACCTTTATTGCATGCATCCCTAATTTCCTGTTTGATGCTATCCCCAACCTCACTACTACTGTTTGGTGGTCTGTACACAACTCCCACGAGCGTTTTCTGCCCTTTGGTGTTCCGCAGCTCTACCCATACAGATTCCACATCATCCAAGCTAATGTCCTTCCTTACTATTGCGTTAATCTCTTCTTTAACCAGTATCGATACCCCACCTCCTATTCCTTTCTGTCTATCCTTCCTGAATATTGAATACCCCTGGATGTTGAGTTCCCAGCCTTGGTCACCCTGGAGCCATGTCTCCGTAATGCCAATTACATCATATCCGTTAACAGCTATCTGCGCAATTAATTCATCCACCTTATTACGTACCTTTATACGGTTCCTTCCCAGTTGCCTCAGCAAAAGTATGTAGTCTGATCAGAGCGCTGAATAGTTTTAGCATGACATCCTCGAATTTATATTCTACTAATTAAACAATATAGTTCAACATTCTATTTGGCTGTTGAATGCTTCTCCACAGTTTCCAATGCTTCTCCACCTGTCAAGAGCCCATTCTATTAACCTCCGTCCCTCATACTGTATCTCTTAAGCCATGTAGATGTTATATGGGATTTGAGTATAGGAGCAGGGATGTTTTTCTGCAGCTGTACAGGGCCTTGGTGAGGTCTCACCTGGAATATTGTGTTCACTTTTGGTCTCCTAACCTGAGGAAGGACGTTCTTGCTATTGAGGGAGTGCAGTGAAGATTCACCAGACTGATGCCCGGGATGGCAGGACTGACATATGAGGAGAGACTGGCTCGACAGGGCCTGTATTCACTGGAGTTTAGAAGAATGAGAGGGGATCTCATAGAAACATATAAAATTCTGACGGGACTGGACAGGTTAGATGCAGGAAGCATGTTCCCGATGTTGGGGGAGTCCAGAACCAGGGGTCGCAGTCTAAGGATAAAGGGTAAACCATTTAGGACTGAGATGAGGAGAAACTTCTTCACTCAGAGAGTTGTTAACCTGTGGAATTCTCTCCCGCAGAGAGTTGTTGATGCCAGTTCATTCGATATATTCAAGAGGGAGTTGGATATGGCCCTGACTGTTAAAGGGATCAAGGGCTATGGAGAGAAAGCAGGAAAAAGGTACTGAGGTAAATGATCAGCCATGACCTTATTGAATGGTGGTGCAGGCTCGAAGGGCCGAATGGTCTACCCCTGCACCTATTTTCTATGTTTCTATGGTATGTCGCATAATATTTCCACCACAACTTTGTGACAAAAGGTGAAAAATTGCCTGCTCCTCTCTTTAACCTTACATTGCATGTGTGGTTTAGCACTAGCATTACTGATCACAAATATAGAGAGTTTCTTGTATAAAAGATTAGAGGTATATGGTATTTATAAATATTGATTACCAGCACACAGAGGTTTCCGTAGCAACTTCAAAAATATATCAGACAAAATCTTCTATGTTTATAAAAATGAACAATATCAATACTTGCTCACTTAGGGGCATTTACCCCACAAATCCAATTTTGTATATGATATCAACAAGCTTTTCTCCATGTGAATTATATATTCAATTTGTTGTACTGTGTATGTGCAGAAAAAAAGGCAGACAAAAAGCAGGCAGATAAAAAGCAGGAAACTATAGACCAGTTAGCCTAACATCTGTGGTTGGGAATATGTTGGAATCCATTATTAAAGAAGCAGTAGCAGGGCATTTTGAAAAGCAAAATTCAGTCAGGCAGAGTCAGCATGGATTTAGGAATGGGAAGTCATGTTTGACAAATTTGCTGGAGTTCCTTGAGGATGTAATGAACAGGGTAGATAAAGGGGAACCAGTGGATGTGGTGTCTTTAGACTTCCAGAAGACATTTGACAAGGTGCCACATAAAAGGTTACTGCACAAGATAAAAGTTCACGGGGTTGGGGGTAATATATTAGCATGGATAGAGGATTGGCTAATTAAGAGAGAACAGAGTCGGGATAAATGGTTCATTCTCTGGTTGGCAATCAGTAACTAGTGTGGTGCCGCAGGGATCAGTGCTGGGACCCCAACTATTTATAATCTATATTAACGACTTGGAAGAAGGGACTGAGTGTAACGTTGCCAAGTTTGCTGATGATACAAAGATGGGAGGAAAAGCAATGTGTGAGGAGGACACAAAAAATCTGCAAAAGGACATAGACAAGCTAAGTGAGTGGGCAAAAATTTGACAGATGGAGCAGAATGTTGGAAAGTGTGAGGTCATGCACTTTGGCAGAAAAAAATCAAAGAGCAAGTTACTATTTAAATGGAGAAAGATTGCAAAGTGCCGCAGTACAGCGTGACTTGGGATACTTGAGCATTAAACACGAAAGGATAGTATGCAGGTACAGCAAGTGATCAGGAAGGCCAATGGTATCTTGGCCTTTATTGCAAAGGGGTGGAGTATAAAAGCAGGGAAGTCTTACTGCAGCGATATAAGGTATTGGTAAGGCCACACCTGGAATACTGCGTGCAGTTTTGGATTCCACATTTACAGAAGGATATACTTGCTTTGGAAGCAGTTCAGAGAAGATTCACTACGTTGATTCCTGGGGATGAGGGGGTTGACTTATGAGGAAAGGTTGAGTAGGTTGGGCCTCTACTCATTGGAATTCAGAAGAATGAGAGGTGATCTTATCGAAACGTATAAGATTATGAGGGGGCTTGACAAGGTGGATGCAGAGAGGATGTTTCCACTGATGGGGGAGACTAGGAGTAGAGGGCACAATCTTAGAATAAGTGGCTGTCCATTTAAAACAGAGATGAGGAGAAATTTCTTCTCTCAGACGATTGTTAATCTGTGGAATTCGCTGCCTCAAAGAACTGTGGAAGCTGGGACATTGAATAAATTTAAGACAGAAATAGACAGTTTCTTAAACAATAAGGGGATAAGGGGTTATGGGGAGTGGGCGGGGAAGTGGAGCTGAGTCCATGACCAGATCAGCCATGATCTTATTGAATGGTGGAGCAGGCTCGAGGGGCCGTATGGCCTACTCCTGTTCCTATTTCTTATGTTCATATATAAACAGTTTGCAATGTTTCAGCTAAACATTAAAAATAAATTTCATCTGATAGTTTTCTTCAAACATCAAGGCCTTTGTTTCCATAAAATGGTAACTTTTCCATATATTCAACAAGGCCACTTTAACTCTAAACCATGCAATTTAATTTGATTCTAATGATAACTTTAAAGTAATACCGCATTTCTATTCATAACTCTAGCCAAACCTTAAGAGGAGGCCACCGTCTCTCGGAACCTGATCCTGAAACAAGATTTTAATTTCTGTTGATTCTAATCCAAAGAGAATGTTATGACAACATCATTTAAAAAAATAGGAAGTGTCAGGCTTGGCTGAGTGGTCACGTGTTCAAACCCTACTCCAATGACTTGAACACCTAATCTAGTGCAAGACTTCAGTGAAGTACTGAGGGAGTGCTTCATTGTTGGAGGTTCTCCCTTTCAGATGAGATGTGAAAACATGGCTCTGTCTACTGTCTCAAATGGACATAAATAATCCCATGGCCTATTTGAAGAAGAGCAGTGGATATATCCTGGCCAACATTTATCCCTAAACCAACACCAAATAAAATTAATTATCTGATCATTTATCTCATGACTGTTTGTGGGACCTTGCTGTGTGCAAATTGGCTAACGTGCGCTGTGCTGGGGATGTTGGCCTGAGCGAGAACACTGATGTTGGTGCGTCTATCCTCCCAATGGATTTGCAGGATCTTGCGGAGGCAGCGCTGGTGGTACTTCTCCAGCGCTTTTGAAGTGTCATCTCTGTATGGTCCACATCTCTGAGCCATATAGGAGGGCGGGTATTACTACTGCCCTGTAGACCATAAGCTTGGTGCCAGATTTGAGGTCCTGTTTTCAAACTCTCTCTTCCTCAAGTGACTGAAGGCTGTGCTGGCACACTGGAGGCGGTATTAGACCTCATCATCGATCTCTGCCCTTGCTGATAGTAGGCTCCCGAGGTATGGAAAATGGTCCACGTTGTCCAAGGCCGCGCCGTGGATTTTGATGACCGGGGGGGCAGTGCTGTGTGGTGGGATCAGGTCGGTGGAGGACCTTTGTCTTATGGATGTTTAGTGTAAGGCCCAAGCTTTCATACGCCTCGGTGAAGATGTTGACGATGGCTTGGAGTTTGGCCTCTGAGTGTGCGCAGACGCAAGCGCCGTCCGCGTACCGTAGTTCAATTTAAGAGGATGGGACGACATTGGATCTAGCCTGGAGGTGGCGAAGGTTGAACAGGTTCCCATTGGTTCTGTAGTTTAGTTCCACTCCAGCGGGGAGGTTGTTGAAAGTGTGATGGAGCATTGCAGCAAGGAAGATTGAAAAAAGCATCGCAGCACTGACCACGCTCGACCAGCTCTGTTGGGCAGGCCACATCATCCGCATGCCTGACACGAGACTCCCTATCAAACGCTCTACCCAGAACTCCTAAATGGCAAGTGAGTCCCAGATGGGCAGAGGAAACATTTCAAGGACAGCTTCAAAGCCTCCTTGATAAAGTGCAACATCCCCACCAGCACCTGGGAATCCCTGGCCCAAGATCGCCCAAAATGGAGGAAGAGCTTCCGGGAGGGCGCTGGACACCTTGACTCTCATGGCCAAGAGCATGCAGAAACCAAGCGCACGCAGTGGAAGGAGTGTACGGCAAACCAGGCTCCCCATCCACCCTTTCCTTCAACCACTGTCTGCCCCACCTGTGACAGAGACTGTAATTCCCGCATTGGAGTTTCCAGCCACCTGAGAACTCACTTTTAGAGTGGAAGCAAGTCTTCCTCGATTCTGAGGGACTGCCTATGATGATGTGCTAACAGTGACTGCACCTCAAACGTATTTAATTGTGGAGCGCTCTGGGATGCCCTGAGGATGTGACAGGTGCTACATAAATCCAAGTTCATTATTTTCAGCTACTGTGTATATCATCTTTACAAACATTAGTTTCCACTTCATGTGCTTCCGAAGTATACAGATCTAGTATTCGCACAACAATTTCCACAGTACTGTTTTAATTTTTACACATTTAATCAGGAAATACAGCTGATTAAATAAAGATAATGTTGTTCAATAATATACCATTGCACGTAAAATTTGCAGAAACAAAAATCTTGATGTGGGGTGGGTTCGAGTTGGAAACAGATGCACTCTTATCTGAATGTAAGAATGTAAGTGTGTGGATGAATGAAAGTAGTTGCCTTGTTTTTGGTATAGGATCAGCAGAAATGATCGCCTCGGTATAGGTTTGGGCTAGCATTAAGGTCTTAACTTTAGTCCATGTTGCAATCATGAGAAACAACAGCCTTGCTACATTATTTGGCATTGCAGTTTTGACTTTATTTCCTGGTCTTGTTTCCAACGCAATATTAGTATCAAAGTAAAATAACTGTTTCCTTGATCAGTATTTCTGCTCTGCTGGTCTCAGTTGTTTAATGTTAATCCTTCTAATGCAATGCTTTATCATTTGCTACCATCGCCCATCTGCAAAATAAACTAAACAGCTGGAGTGAGTCACAGGAAGGATTGCCAAGCAATAAAATATATATCAAGTTGTCCAAATAAACTCCAACTAGAACATGGAAGATTCAAACAGATTATTAACTGGTAATTTATATTCATGATAAAAATTATTTCAGTTTTGTAGTCATTACTTATTCATGAGCTATTATTTTTATGCAAACATGAAAAACAGCCTAAGCATAAAATGAGTACAAATTATATATGTTAACTCGCAGCACCCTGGCTCTGTGACAAAGAGCCTTTGCAATTGTGGTACGTGAATGGGGTTCTAGAGTTTTCAATAATATTGGAAAATTCCAACTTCCTTTTTAAATTAAAAAAAATGACCATGTTTATTCTAGTTTTTGTAGTATTGTATTGGCTTACAGTAATATATATCCTGTATCTCTGAAAAATTTAAGCAAAAAGCTCTGAGTGTTGCACATAAAATATACTCTATTTGCCAATCAAGGCTGAAGAAGTGACATCAAGTGATCTTTCTCATAAGGCCTTGCAAAGTGAAAGGTTGGAACTGATATTAGCAAGCACAGTTTAAAACATATTTTGAGTATTTTCTGGTTTTATTTCAGGATTGTGATAATCTTCAAAGGCCCAGAAGATTAGTTCTATAAGAAAGGCACTCATGTGGTAGAAGGAAATGACAATGAGTGTTTTTAGGCCTCAAGGGAGAAACCTCATCATTAGAATCCCAGATGTCTGATAAGTTGAAATGCATCTTTTCTTCCATGCATTTGCACAGTTCTAATAAGTAGTTGGATAGCACTGTGCATAAATATCAATCAATAAAGTCTCTACTATTGCAATTGTACTGCAGGTATCAATTTACAATCAATAGTTACTGCCTTCCATCCATAAGGAAACTGGCAGCCTTCATGTGTCAACTTCTAAGGTAAAGGCTTGGATTTTTCTCCAGGGCAATTTGCTGCCAGAAGTGGTCAGGGCAGGAATCTGGCTTGCCAGCTGACCCTGATGTGACCTGACCAATTTTCCTGGGTTGGAGTCAATTCTGTATCGAGTGGGCTCTGCAGAGTGAACCTATCCCTGTGGTGCTGCAGCAGTGCACCAAGATGGGAGAACCTTCTATTAAAGAGGGCAGAATTAAAGTTCATCTCAGGAGCTTTGATGAAGCCCCAAATCAAGCATTTTGCTGTTTACACCATATAGAGACAGAAATATAGCCATTTCTTACTTGCCAGACAGTTCTGCCTTCTGCTACCACAACCACCCCCCCCCCTCCCCTACCCCACCCCCAATATTCCAACTATCTCATTTCTTCTCCACAGAAGAGTGGTAGAAGAGCTGTAAGTGAAGGAAATCATTCAGAGTTGGTCAAGTAAAACCGGGCAGTCAAAGGTCCATTAGCTAGCATCCCTGCTACTGGTGGGTAGGGGGTGGGTGTAGGAAAACTTCTCTGGGCTGATTTATGGAAAGGGATTTGGCGGTAGGCTTCCCAGCCCCATTTTCCATAGCTGCATTGCCCTGGAAAGATCTGAAAATGGAAAGTTTGCTGGAAGAAATTCCAGGCTAAGATCTCATGCCGACGAAGAAAGTAGCAACCTTTATCAGACTGGTGTTACAGTCAATGAACACATTATCACTGCGGATAAGTTTGTTACCACCCTACCCAAAGTCAGTGTTATACTTTCAAAGACATGCTCACTGTTGTCATTCCTAATGATAATGGCACTGTCTGAGCCCATTGCTACTTTCTCCGATTCTATTCCTCCAGATTCCAATGCAGATTCCTTCAAATGAAAGTTGAATTTGTTTCCGGCTGCGGTGGAGATCACCTCTTTCAGAAGGTAGGTACTGCAGAGAATTCAAGGCCAGAGTGATCTCCTGGACTAGTTTTGATCGCCTTGTTGGGTGGGAGAGGAATTTTCCAGTTTTTTTTCCCCCCCAAATTGTCCTGGGTTTTTTAATCCGTTTTCTTGCCTCTCCCAGGAGATCACATGGTTTCGGGTGGGTTGGAGAGTGTCTATTTTGTGATACACAAGGTATCGCAATTGTGTGGGGCAGGATGGATGGACCAGATGGTCTTTACCTGTTCGTCATTGTTCGTATGTTCCTATGTAACTATCCCCAAAGGTGTCATGGGTCATCCAAACACCACAACCAGTCTGAATTAAACTTTAGTGAATGTAACAAAGTGCAGAAGTGTACAAAATTACTGTTGTAACTTTAAAGATACTTCAGTATTTGCAGCCAGGTTGATTTGAGTTACTCCTTTGTGTGGAATCCTTCTGGGTTGGAGAACTGTATTCTTATACCGCCCCAACTTGTTGAACTAGTTTCAATTTTAGATATGAATGATCGCATATTTGTGCATTGAAAGTCGGAATTAGTGTTTGAAATGATAAAGGCTGTCAGAAAATGTAGCAACTTATTGTTACTTTTAATTTTAAAAATTAGAAACATAGAAACATAGAAACATAGAAAATAGGTGGAGGAGAAGGCCATTCGTTCCTTCGAGCCTGCACCACCATTCAATATGATCGTAGCTGATCATTCACCTCAGTACCCCTTTCCCGCTTTCTCTCCATACCCCTTGATCCCTTTAGCCGTAAGGGCCACATCTAACTCCCTCTTGAATATATGCAACAAACTGGCATCAGCGACTCTCTGCGGCAGGGAATTCCACAGGTTAACAACTCTCTGAGTGAAGAAGTTTCTCCTCATCTCAGTCCTAAATGGCCTACCCCTTGTCCTAAGACTGTGTCCCCGGTTCTGGACTTCCCCAACATCGGGAACATTCTTCCCGCATCTAATCTGTCCAGTCCCGTCAGAATCTTATACGTTTCTATGAGATCCCCTATCATCCTTCTAAACTCCAGTGTATAAAGGCCCAGTTGATCCAGTCTCTCCTCATATGTCAGTCCAGCCATCCCTGGAATCAGTCTGGTGAACCTTTGCTGCACCCCCTCAATAGCAAGAACGTCCTTCCTCAGATTAGGAGACCAAAACTGAACACAATATTCCAGGTGAAGCCTCACTAAGGCCCTGTACAATTGCAGTAAGACCTCCCTGCTCCTATATTCAAAACCCCTAGCTATGAAGGCCAACATGCCATTTGCCTTCTTCACCGCCTGCTGAACCTGCATAACAACTTTCAATGACTGGTGAACCATGACGCCCAGGTCTCATTGCACCTCCCCTTTTCCTAATCTGTCACCATTCAGATAATATTCTGCCTTCGTGTTTTTGCCGCCAAAGTGGATAACTTCACATTTATCCACATTATAGGCCCAAGTTTCCACACGATAAAAAACGGGTGCCCCTCCGATCTGGGCGCCCGTTTTTCGCGCCTAAAACGGCGCCGGAAAAAAAACTCGCGATTCTGGAGAGCCCTGCAGCTCCTTGTCTGTTTGGCGCGGCGCCCAGGGGGGCGGAGCCTACACTCGCGCTGATTTTGTAAGTGGGAGGGGGCGGGTACTATTTAAATGAGTTTTTTTCCTGCCGGCAACCCCGCGCGTGCGCGTTGGAGCGTTCGCGCACGCGCAGTGTGAAGGAAACATTGGCACATGGCCATTTTTGTAGTTCTTTGTAGCTATTTAATTTTTGAACATTTTTTAATAAAACCACATTGCCATCAGCACATCAGCACTGAGGCTTCCTGCAGCCTTCTCACGGTCTCCTTCCCGCCCGCTCCGCGGGAACGGCCTCCTCCCCCCCCCCCCCGCTGCGTTCGGCCGATCGGGCCCGCACTCCCTCCCTCCCTCCCTCCCGCAGTCTGGAATGTCTTCCTCCCCCATCCCGCTGCGTTCGGGCGGGCGGGCCCGCACTCCCTCCCTCCCGCCGTCTGGAACGTCTTCCTACCCCCCCCCGCTGCGTTCGGGCGGGCGGGCGGTCAGTCGGTCGGGCCCGCACTCCCTCCCTCCCGCCCGCCGTCGGGAACGAACGAACGAACTTGTGAGGCTGGCTGAAGCACTTTCACACAGGTAGGAAGATGGTTTATTTAATCTTTTCTTTGCTTATAAATGTTTATTCAGGTTGGATTTATTTGTATAACATTTGTATAAGTATAAATAAGGATTTATTGTAGAATTTAATGACTTCCCTTCCCCCCCCTCCCCCCCCCACCTCGTTCTGGACGCCTAATTTGTAACCTGTGCCTGATTTTTTAATGTGTAGAACAGGTTTTTTCAGTTCTACAAAAATCTTCACTTGCTCCATTCTAAGTTAGTTTGGAGTACGTTTTCACTGTGGAAACTTTGAAATCAGGCGTCAGTGGCCGGACACGCCCCCTTTTGAAGAAAAAATTCTGTTCCAAAGTAGAACTGTTCTACCTGACTAGAACTGCAGAAAAAAAAATGTGGAGAATTGCGATTTCTAAGATAGTCCGTTCTCCACCAGTTGCTCCTAAAAATCAAGAGCAAATCATGTGGAAACTTGGGCCCGATACTGCAAGTTGCAGTACAATAAATGGCATTTTTTTTAGATATGATAATTATCTTTGAAACACACATTCACTTTCATAAGAGATGGAAGCTTTCACATGCTTCTTGCTACCCCCAAGATCATTTTTCTGAAATTCACTGCACTTTCTCCACCACTTGCTTTCCCTTCACTTTCTGTGCTTGGAATGCTCAACTGCTTTGTCATGGACAAAGTATGGAGAATGTAGCATACCACTACAATTCTTGCTGAACTATACTGCAGGATCTCCCCGACCTATCCAGGCAATGGAAATGGGACTTGAGAATTCTCATGGTCTGTTCCGCAATGATCCTGGTAGTGCCCAACCCTTACTCAATCTCTTTTCGGCCTCTGTCCTTGAATGCCAAAATGGAGTCATCAGCCAAGGCTGAAGCCGGAAGCCATTGCCTTCTATCAGCGATCCTGTCACATTGCTCTGATTGAACAGTGCAGATATCCTGGATTGCTTGAGCATCAACAACTCATGGCTATCTCACAGGCAACATGAATTGACATGCATAATAAAATGGTTAGCAAAATCAGCGAACGAAATCCCTTCTTGTTGATTAAGTTGGTGGGGCTTTCACATAAAACTTTTATAGCTGCACAGGTGGCATCAATAGCATTCTGCACGTGTGAGAATCCAACCGCTCAGGAGAAGCTAAAAAACTCTCACTCTCACTCCTGGGACCATGTAGAACTGAATGAACTCAGCCAATGTGCATGGAAAGGACATCCATGATGTGTCCAATGCAGCATCATCATCATCATAGGCAGTCCCTCGAATGTAGATGACTTGCTTCCACGAGTTCACAGATGTTTCGATGAAGGACCCGATGTTCCAGTCCTGAACTCCAATTGAGGGGGTGGAAGATGCCTGTGCGTGGATTTTTTTAACGTGTGGTGACCGCAGCACACCAGCCACCACACGGGCTTGGCGGAGCTAGGTCTTGGTCCAGTGGCAAGGATTAACCAAGACGACTGGAGACCAGCTCTGCTGCACGGACCTAGTGCGCACACATATCACAGTGTGGGCTGGCCGGTGCTGCCCCTGGGCCCTCGGCTCTTCTGTTGCACCTTTGTCACGATCTCTCGCCACTCCTCCGCCACAAACATTCACCGCATCTCGCCACAAGCACTCGCCCCTCATCCGTCCTGACCTTCCCACTCCTCTGTACCTGGGCCCTGCCGATGTTCCTGCCCACGCTCCAAAACGGCGACCAGGGTTTTGATGACGTCACCCAGTCGCCCATCTCAAAAACGTCGCACACTTGGAGCAGCTCGCGCCGGAGGTTGAAGTGGTATACTGCTCCAGTTCTTTTATGACCCGACCTGTGGAGCTGTTCTCTCGCAGGTCGGGGGGCACGATGTTCCAGGGCCCACCACTCCAGCTCTTTTATAGCCCGACCTGTGGAGCTGTTCTCTCGCAAGTCGGGGGCCACGATGCAGCATTGCACTATTGACTGACTGATGTGACGAATGTCAGCAGAGGCCATCTGGGAGCACAAGAGTGTATAAAAGCTAAGTACTTTGTCACCTTCACAGCCACAAATAAGGCTGCACCCCGGTGGAAAGAGGTTATGTCAGGTTTCAACAGCTGGCATATCTCTGATCTAGTGTCAAAGGGAAGACAGTCTTCTTAAACATTGTATGTAGGAAAAATGTGGTCTGTAGACCCTCCGGATAGGGTGTTGCCTGCTTGCAGGATACCACATTCTTTTATCTTTCATCCTTTCCTTCTCCATGTCCTTCTCTTCAAAACACACGAACAATGGGGTCTCCAGAGGAAAATCCATTATTTCACCAGTCACAGTTCTCTTTAAATTCTCTGCATTTTTAAATGCTCACAAACTGCAGCCAAGACAGTGTTGCAGAATCGCATTACATTTTGTGATTTTTCAGCTTCCTGATCTCTTCCTGCCTATGGGGCACCAGACAGACTCAGTGCCAGCATCTTTCCAGTGTTGGTGATTTGTGGAGGTGTTAAGAAATTAGGGGAATTGCTGGGGAGAACTTGGCTATGTCCTCCTTCATCTGCATGGTGTGGAGCAAGCTTCCAGCAGATTGCTCAGTGTCAGGGGAGGGAAACCATGGGGGCCATTTTTAGCGGCAGAGTTTTGGCGGAAGCCTCTTACACCTCATTTAACTTGCTAGACTGCCTCGAAATTGCCCAAACAAGGGGTGTTGTTTCAAAGGAAAATCCAGGTCTTGATATTTGCGACTACAGCTGTTTCTTTGTAATTTATTTTGCTGAACATTAGTAACAGACATTCAAGATTTTAAAGGTGTGTTTCTTACAAAATTCAAATTGAATCCGATTGTGCTAAAACATGAGACCTGTAATACATTTATAGGACTCCTGGCTATGTTGTAACTCGAGAGAGAAGGATTACATTGGTAGCAAGGGTCTATTTTATGCTGCCAAACAACCTGCTGCTGTCAGAACATATGGAAATATTTACTTGAAGTACCTCTCAGGTCAATACTTGTTAACTTATCTCAAGTGTATGTATTTATCAAATTTCAGCTCTGTGTTTTACATCTGATTTATTGCAGTTTTTATATAGGGCTAGACTTTCCACTATGGTCGCTATCGCCCAAAAATGGGTGATATTTCCAGCCTTAGTGCTTTTTTTATTTTTCAGGGTCGCTGGAATATCGGCCATTTTAAAAACTGCTAGTTTTGCTTTTTAAATTTGGGCAATAGCCTTAGCGATGTGAAATGGGCCTTAGTGATGTATTCAGTCGTGCAAGGCTGGCGTCCATAGCAACGGGCGTTCTGCGCGTGCGCATTTTCTTTCAGGCAAATAATTTTTCCCACGGGGATTGACAAAGAGAACAGGGGACCTGGTCCCAATCAATAACATTATAGAACCTTTCTTTTATTCTAGCCCCTGTTGTTTTATAAAATAAAATCTATCAGCCTACTGAGGTGAACTCAATTTCCTTCCTCATGGGATGACATATACCAGTTCTGCTTCTACTTGTACTGTGGACCAGAAGGGGAAAAATCCATGATTAATATTAACCCTGATATTACAGCAATGTACTTGCATGTAACTTTTCTCATTTTATTCTCCTATCTCTATTCTGCAGCATGTGATTAGCGATCAATACTGGTTGAGAAATTGCAGCCCGCCCTCCCCATCACTATAAATTACTATAAATGCCCTTAATTTGTCCCCAACAAATACAAAGTGATTAGATGATTGGCAAGAGTCAAAAAAGCCCTTAAAATCACTCAGAAATTGATTCTCCTGACAGCTTTTTACTACAGATCCACCCGTAGTGCCGAGTAGTGCCGAGTTATTGCAGCTTTTCTTCAGCCTATTTTTGGGCCAGCGATCATTCGGGCGAATTGTGGGCAAAACGCCACAAGTAGCGCTCGGTGATAATCTGGGCCATAATTGGACGCAAGTTTCCATTATGAGCACTATTTTTGGCCTTGCATGAGGATGACGATTTTTTCTTTAAGTAGGCCGGCGATGCAGCTCATTCAGCAGTGCCGAAAGTTGGGCCGGTGATAAATGGGCTATAATCGGGCGCTAGTTTCCACTTTTCAGCAAATATGGGCAATAGCCTGCATCTCAGCTCTTATATGGGCGATAAATGGGCGCTGATGTGCTGAAAGTCTAGCCCTATATTCTTTGCTGATCTTTAAATGATTGATCATAGTGGTTACATATTGTTACATTACGACTCATTAGACATCAAGTACTACAGGTCTCATGTTTTAGCACAACAGGGTTCAATTTGAATTTGGTAAGAAACACAGCTGTAAAATTTTGGTGTGAGCTGTGGCTCAGTGGGTAGCACACTCGCCTCTGAGTCAGAAAGTTATGGGTTCACGTCCCAGTCCAGGAATTGAGCACATAAATCTGGGCTGACACTCCAGCACAGTGCTGAGGGGGTGCTGCACTGACGGAGGATGCCGTCTTCATGATGAGACGTTAAATTGCGGCCCTGCAGCTGGACGTAAAATATCCGATGGCACTATTTCGAAGAAGAGTAGGGGAGTTATGCCCGGTGTCCTGACCAATATTTATCCATCAATCAACATGTAATGAGCAGGGTGGATAAGGGAGAACCAGTGGATGTGGTGCATTTGGATTTCCAGAAGGCATTCGATAAGGTGCCACATAAAAGGTTACTGCACAATGTTATGTCTGTAATGTACTTGTGAATGACTCCACGAGGCAATGTGTTGTACTCAAACTGTAGTGACCTTGGTCCTTTATTCATAACTTCAGAGTGATGCAGCTGCATGGTGGCTCCCCTTTTATACAGCCCCTGCCACCAAAGCAGGAAACCCCGGTCTCCACCAGTTGCACTCTCTAGTGATGCCAGCATTTATATACACAGTGTAAACCTATTGACAATACAACAGGTAAACAAGTCTCCATATTATGCAACTATACAGTGACTACACAGAGAGTATATCTATAGTCTGCATATATAACATCACTCTCCCCCAAGTCGTTTGTGCCGATTACCTTTGCACTATGTGCTCTGGCTTAGCTCTCCCCAGACTTAAGTGTCAATAGCCCTCGCACCTTGACTGTGCTTTGGTTTGGCTCTCTCCCTGTTAACCTCCAAATCCTTTTGCCACAACATTGGGTAGTGGTTACCAGTTTGGATGGTTCGATGATGCAGTGGAGGTTCCAGTGGGTTCTGGGTGTGATCCATGTGTGTGTCCATGGTTACATACATCCATTCCCCCAACCTCCCCTCCCCCCGACAGTGAGATCATGCAGCTGGCCCGTTACATTAACATACAGGATCAGACACAGTGCAAGTACAAAGAAAGGAAGAAAAAATTTTTTTTTACAGTTGTATCATGACACCTTGGTTCAGTGACGTACATTCGTTACATTTTGCGGTCGTGCACCAGGATTGGGTAGATTGCATTCATGGCTCAGTCATGGTCAGTACTGAGGTAGCAGTACAGGTATGCGAGGACGCAGGTTCCAGAGCAACCAGACAGGGTCCTAGTCGTCTGATAGCGGCGTTATGCCCCCTGGTAGTGGGGTGTGCTTGGTTCGCTCACCTTGCCAGAACTCAGGGCCTTTGCCATTGCCTATTGGTGAGCAGAGCCACAGGTGTGTGTGACCTCCCTGTCCTCCTTTGAGGGCTGCAGAATCTTTTGCCTGCTCTCTAACGGTGTTGGGAACCTGGCTGTTCCAGGCCCTGTTTAGGGAACTCGTTGGTTCTGACCTTTCACTCCCGGACATGGCCGAGGTAGCGACTGGGTCTGGGGGCTGCGCCGTCTCCACCCGGGTGGTGGGCAACGGCGGCCGACTGCGCTTATTGGCGTCATTTTTGTTTCCATGGCGAATAGTGCCATCGGGTGCCTGCAGAATAGACCTGGGGCAGGGTATCAGGATCAGTGCCTTCACCCTCCTGAGGTCGCTGGCCTATAACTTGAGGGGACACCTAGGGCAGAGTATCAGGATCAGTGCCTTTACCCTCCCGAATTCGCTTGCTTGCTACTTTTGGGGACACTCTATTCCCGACATCTCGCAACAACATTTTGTTCTTTACATTCTTAATCAGTTTGTTACATTGTTTGCCATGCATACAATGCCTCTTTAAGTTCAGTTGGTTGCAGGTCTCCTTTAAGAGAACCCTGCTGGCTTTACCCTAATCAAATCCTTTGTTAGACACCACGTGTTGGTCCCTCAGCATAGCACCTCATGGTCCGGCCATGGCCATCTTTTTTTCCAGCCACGCTGCACCTTGCTGCAGCAGGGATACCATCTTGCCTCTGTCCTCGAGGTCGACTGCCTTGATCCTTCTCTCCCACGATTCTGTCACAAAAGCTGGAAGAGTGCCTGTGAATTCGATCTTCCTCCCCAGGAGTCCTGCCACTGGAGCCGGGAAGGTACTTTTAGGTCGTTCCGGTTGAATCATTGCCACGCAGTTGTGGTGGACAGTCTTTGCCTCAGGTGCTGCACTGGTCTGTTCTCTGGTGCCTGGCCCAAGTGAAGGTGAGGTTTTGCTCTGCCTCTGAGCATGGGGGACATCGATTGCTGGAGTGAAGAGGATCTTCCCCATCCACCTTCTTCCGAGTAGCGTTGGACCATCACCTGCAACAATCCACGGAGGTAACTTGTGCACCACGCCATTATGGATTACACTTACATCCGCACTGCCAAGGACTGGGATCAGCTCCTTGGTGTAGGTGCGCAACTTTTCCTGTACTGGAACCAGCTCGGGTCATTTTTTGTTCCATAGCCTCTCAAAGGCATCCTGGCTCATCACTGACTTGCTCACTCCCGTGTCCACTTCCATGAAGACAGGAACACCGTTTATCTCGACTTCCATCTTCACTGGAGGACAATCGGTGGTGCAGGTATACACTCCAGACACTTCTTCTTGGAGCTGAGCTGCCTCTCTGGCCAAATCATCACACTCCCCGCTGGATTCAAAGTCATCTACCGACTCCTCTGCTAGACGGTGAGTCGTATTTATTTTACACATACGCTGGAGGTGATCCTTCGTGTTACAGGCTTTGCATACATACTCAGCAAACGGACACTTGTGAGCCCTATGGTTTCCTCTGCAACGTCAGCATGGTGCTACTCGATTAGCACCCCTCAGCGGCCTCTGAGTTCTGGAACTCTGAGGTCTGAGTCCACAGGATGAATAATTTGCTTGGTGCTGCAGGTCGAGGTCATGAACACCTGACTGATGCTGATGGCCTTCTGCAGGTTGACTGTGGTGTCGGCAGATAATAGCTTGTGAAGGAGGCCCTAGTGGCCAATTCCTATAACGAAGATGTCTCGCAATGCTTTGTTGAGGTGCATGCCAAAATCACACGATGCCGCAAGTCTCCTGAGGTCAGCAGCATATTTTGCGATCTCTTGGCCCTCAGGTCTGTGGTGAGTGTAGAATCTGTGCCTGGCCGTGAGGATTCTCTCTTTTGGTTTTAGTTGGTCGCGACTTAGTTCAGTCAGCTCATTGTATGTCTTACCCTTGGCCTTCGAGGGTGCCAGCAAGTCCCTGATGAGACGGTAGACCTCGGGCCCATAACTGGTCAGCTGTATAGCCTTGCACTTCTCCGCCAATGTGTCCGTCTCCCCTGCCAGGTCGTTTGCCACGAAATATTACTCGAGCCTTTCCGTGAAGGCAACCCAATCATCACCCTCTGCGAAGTCTTTTAGTGTGCCAAAGGTAGCCATAATCGTGTGAAAGTCCATATTCTCATTGCCAGTTGTTATGTCTGTAATGTATTTGTGAATGACTCCACGTGGCAATGTGTTGTACTCAAACTGTAATGACCTTGGTCCTTTATTCGTAACTCCAGAGTGAGGCAGCCGCATGGTGGCTCCCCTTTTATACAGCCCCTGCCACCAGGGCAGGAAACCCCAGTCTCCACCAGTTGCACCCTCTAGTGGTGCCAGCATGTATGTACACAGTGTCAATCTTATTGATAGTACATCAGGTAAACAAGTCTCCATCGTATGCAACTATACAGTGACTACACAGAGAGCATATCTATAGTCTGCATATATAAAAGTTCACAGGGTTGGGGTAATATATTAGCATGGACAGAGAATTGGCTAACAAACAGAAAACAGAGCGTCGGCATAAATGGGTCATTTTCCGGTTGACAAACAGTAACTAGTGGGGTGCTGCAGGGATTGGGGCTGGAGCCTCAACTATTTACAATCGATATTAATAACTTGGATGAAGGGACCGAGTGTAATGTCGCCAATGATAGCAAGATGGATGGGAAAGCAAATTGTGAGGAGGACACAAAAAATCTGCAAAGAGATATAGACAGGCTAAATGAATGGGCAAAAATTTGGCAGATGGAGTATAATGAGGGAAAATGTGGCATTATCCTCATTGGCAGAAAAAATAGAAAAGCAAATTATAATTTAAATGGAGAAAAATTGTAAAGTGCTGCAGTACAGAGGGACCTGGGGGTCCTTGTGCATGAAACACAAAAAGTTAGTATGAAGGTAAAGCAAGTAATCAGGAAGGTAAATGGAATGTTGGCCTTTATTGTAAGGTGGATAAAGTATAAAAGCAGAGAAGTCCTGCTACAACTGTACAGGTTATTGGTGAGACCACATTTAGAGTACTGTGTACAGTTTTGGTCTCCGTATTTAAGGAAGGATATACTTGCATTGGAGGCTATTCATAGAGGGTTCACTAGGTTAATTCCGGAGATGAGGGGGTTGACTTATGAAGATAGGTTGAGTAGGTTGAGCCTATACACATTGGAGTTCAGAAGAATGAGAGGTGATCTTATTGAAACATATAAGATAATGAGGGGGCTGGCTCGACAAGGTGGATCAGAGATGATATTTCCATTCATAGGGGAAACTAAAACTAGGGGACATAGTGCTAGTACCTCCACTTTTGAGCTTATCGCCCAAAAATGGGCGTTATTTCTGGCGTGGGCTGTAAAAAAGGGTTTTCAGATCGCCGGCTTCTCGCCCATTCTCAAATCACCTAGTTTCCATTTTTGAAAATGGGCGTTACCGTGAGCGATATCAAATGGGCGGTAGCCTTAAATTTTTCTGACCTTCTGCCATAAAGTGTGGCCATTCTTAGCAACAGCATGGCAATGCTCGATTCCCGCGATTCAGGAGATCAAGGGTCATCATGACATGCGCAGAAGAGGAGACAGAGAGAGGGAGCTCAGAGGCACTGAAAGCATGTGTGGCTGTGGTGTGTGCTTGTCTGGATGTTGTGGGAGGCACGACGGAGATTCACCAGTAGCAAAAAGCCTAATAAGCAGCAAGAATATAATTGGCACCGAGTTTTTATCCAACAAATAAGATATAACATGGAAGGAATGGAGGAGGCCCTGGAGCTGGTAGCCAGGAACAGTGGTGGCAGAGGGCTCCCAGTGGTCCCCGAGCACGGCACTCCACCCCGAGGTTCCACACCACCACTGCAAATGACAGATGAGAGCAAGGATCAAGATCCTGCTTCTGCATCAGAGAATGGCCCCCTCGGCACCCCCCGCTCCCGTACCCATGCACCCACCGCATCTACCTTCATCCCCCCCCAATGAGGCACCGCCTGAGGAGCTTCTCGGCCAGGCGCCGTGGAGCGAGGAGGGGAAGGGATAGAGGTGGGGAGAAGAAAGAGAGGAGGAAGGAAAGTGAGGTGCATGTGCGCAGATGATGACTGTGTTATATCTCCATCTGGGTGTATGCAATTTGTTGCAATGTATAGGGGCTGTGGACCACGCTCCTGCTTTGTCTTTGTATTCTGTGTTGCTGGACATGTTGAGCATGTGATTTATGTCAATGGTGGAAAAAGTGGGATGTGGGCGGGGGTTGGGTGTTATTGGCTGTGTACTTATGATTTCATACCAATGTTGGCATTAAACTTTTGTTATTGAACATAACCTTGTTGCGCATTGTCTCAGATAGATGGACCATTACACACTGGTGATTCCTTACCATGAAAGGGTTAAATACAACTTTACATCAATCAACGTAAACTTTAACTGGCACCAAAGTGATGGGCACCATTGATGTCTGAGCTGCACACACATAGCAGATGTCAGCGTTGTCACTCACATCAGCGCTCTTTCAGGCAAATCTTTCTGACATCAGCGCCTCACATAAGAGTAGGATTTAACAAATGCCAGCCACACCGCTTGTGTCCATACCAGTTAGTTCCACTTTTTGTGGGCGTTTTTTTGAGCGGGCGATATTCTGGGTGATATGTGTGCGAGGTGGTGAAATTGATGGTGGGCGATCTTCATGGCCGCTAGTTTGGGTAAATATGCTCTTTATGACCAAAAACAGTCGCCGGGCGTTATTATTGAATCTTGGCATTAAGTTCGTGAGGAAAGTAACGCTGGGCGATAAAATGGGCGTTGAAATCTCCCATTCTGCTGATTCCACCCGAAAAAAGTGGGCAGGCGATAATATTTTTTCTCGCCGTTAAGCACATGGGAAAATAACGTTCGGCGATAAGTCTCCTAAAAAAGCCCATCAGTTTCCATTTTGTGCCAAAATGGGCGATATTTGGGCGTTATACGTCATTTCAACGGTAAAATGGGCGTTAAGTGGGCGTTAAGCAGGCAGTAAAAGTGGAGGTTCTAGCCTATAATCTCAGAATAAGGGGACGCCCATTTAAAACTAAGATGAGGAAAAATTTCTTCTCTCAGAGGGTTGTAAATCTATGGAATTCTGTGCCCCAGAGAGCTGTGGAGACTGGGTCATTGAATATAACTAAGGCGGAGATCGACAGATTTTTGAGTGACAAGGGAATAATGGGTAATGGGGAGTGGGCAGAGAAGTGGAGCTCAGTGCATGATCAGATCAGCCATGATTTTATTAAATGGCGGAGCAGGTTCGAGGAGCCAAATGGCCTACTCCAGCTTCTATTTCTTATGTTCTTATAATAAAAACACTTTGGGCTGGATTTTCCTTTTAAATCTCCCCCGCCCGATCCTTAGCGGTGTGCTGGCGGTTGCGTCTTTTTTAACCGCCGGAGTGCCGCTGGTGCGCGCTCCCGCGGTTTCCGGGTGCTCCATGTCGGCGGTGGCGAAGTGGTGCGGGAGCGAAGTGCAGCGGGCGGTGTGCAGCACAGGAGGCCTATCGACTCGGGAATCTTCGACTCCCAAGTTGTGCGCACGTGCGGCTGTCATGCTCCGCACCCCGCCCCTCCCCCCCCGCCCCCCGAGAGGCAACGACGAGAGGCCAGAGACTGCCGGCCTGAGATCGCTGTCGGGGGGAGAAGAGTGAGATTGCTGTGGGGGGTGGGGATGAGGGTGGGGTGGGGGGGCTGGTGGGAAGAGATCACTGTCAGGGGGCGGGGAGAGAGAGTGAGATCCCTGTAGGGGGCGGGGATGGGGTGGGGTGGGGGGGCGGGTGGGAAGAGATCACTGTCGGGGTGGGGAGAGAGTGAGATCGCTGTGGGAGGGGTGGGGGGAGAGAGTGAGATCGCTGTGCGGGAGGGCGGAGGGGAGAGTGAGATCGCTGTGGGAGGGGTGGGGGGAGAGAGTGCGATCACTGTGCGATGGAGGGGAGAAAGTGAGATCGCTGTGGGAGGGGTGGGGGGAGAGAGTGAGATCGCTGTGCGGGGGGGCGGAGGGGAGAGTGAGATCGCTGTGGGAGGGGTGGGGGGAGAGAGTGAGATCGCTGTGCGGGGTGGGGGGGGGAAGAGAGTGAGATCGCTGTGGGCGGGCGGAGAGAGTTTGCTGTGGGGGTGGGGGGAGAGAATGAGATTGCTGTGGGGGGGGGAAGAGAGTGAGATTACTGTGGGGAGGGGGAGAGATCGCTGTGGGGGGGCAGGGGTGAGATAAGTATAGGGGGTGAGACATACTGGGAGGTGAGATAGACTGCCGGGGGGAAGAGACTGGGGGGTGAGAGAGACTAGGAGGGAGGAGAGACTGGAGGGGTGGGGGGAGTGGGGAAGATTGGGGATGAGAGAGACTGAGGGGAGGAGAAACTGGGGGAGGAGAGACTGGGGGGGCAGAGACAGGGGTGAGGGGGGGGAGAGAGACTGGGAGAGGTGAGAGAGTGGGGGTGAGAGAGACTGGGGGGAGGAGAGACTGGGGGGGAGGAGAGACTTGGGGAAGAGAGACTGGGGGAGGAGAGTCAGGGGTCAGGGTGAGAGAGACTGGGAGGGGTGAGAGACTGCGGGGTGCGAGAGACTGGGGGGTGAGAGAGACTGTGGGGGTGGAGAGACTGGGGGAAGAGAGACTGGGGGAGGAGAGACAGGGGTTGGGGTGAGAGAGACTGGGGCGGGAGAGACTGGAGGGTGAGTGAGACTAATGTGTGAGACTTGCGAGTGAGAGAGACTAAAAGAGTAAATAAAGCTTTATTATACCATTTATGTTATTGCCTAACACTAGAAAATACTATAATTCATTTAAAAATACATCAAACTGTGGAGAACTATGAAGATCTGTGTGATATCGAACTAACCTGTCAGATCTGTATCCATATCGCCCACTTAACATCCACTTAAGATCCAGTAAGACCTGCTTTTTCAGGACGGTATTAAGGTCCGGTGGTAAATGGATCATAATGATGATATTTCCATTTTGGGCGGTATTTGGACGGTAATATATAGGCGGACAATATCGCATACCGCCCGGCGGTAATGACTGTGGAATTTACCGCCGGGCGGTATCTGGGGGGTGAATGTATTTTTTTCGACGAACCTTGTATTTCTGGGCGGTAACTAGGCGGTAAATTGACGATTTGAGAGGAAACTCTAACCCTTTATCTGCTCATGATCACATTACAGTTTGTGGGAGCTTGCTGTGTGTAAATTGGCTGCTGTGTTTC